>NC_134177.1:26567944-26755693 GCF_964188355.1 Buteo buteo
AGCCTGTTTCCTAAAAGGCAAACGTCTGGCTATTCCTCCTACAAGAAATGTGGCAGCCCTGATAGCAGTTGCTGGTCCTCACCTTCCCTTGGCAGCCTATTCACAGGCACAACAGCACTGGGGATCTGTGCTTTCCCAGAGATGTCATATCTCACGGTGCTCGTTCTCGGCACAGCCTGTTTCCGAAAAGGCAAACGTCTGGCTATTCCTCCTACAAGAAATGTGCCAGCCCTGAAAGCTGTTGCTGGTCCTCACCTTCCCTTGGCAGCCTATTCACAGGCACAATAGCACTGGGGTTCTGTGCTTTCCCAGAGATGTCATATCTCACGGTGCTCGTTCTCGGCAGAGCCTGTTTCCTAAAAGGCAAACGTCTGGCTATTCCTCCTACAAGAAATGTGCCAGCCCTAAAATCTGTTGCTGGTCCTCACCTTCCCTTGGCAGCCTATTCACAGGCACAACAGCACTGGGGATCTGTGCTTTCCCAGAGATGTCATATCTCACGGTGCTCGTTCTCGGCAGAGCCTGTTTCCTAAAAGGCAAACGTCTGGCTATTCCTCCTATAAGAAATGTGCCAGCCCTGAAAGCTGTTGCTGGTCCTCACCTTCCCTTGGCAGTCTAGTCACAGGCACAACAGCACTGGGGATCTGTGCTTTCCCAGAGATGTCATATCTCACGGTGCTCGTTCTCGGCAGAGCCTGTTTCCGAAAAGGCAAACGTCCGGATCCTTCTCCCACAAGGAAGGGGACAGCCCTGAAAGGTGTTGCTGGTCTTCACCTTCCCTTGGCAGCCTATTCACAGGCACAACAGCACTGGGGATCTGTGCTTTCCCAGAGATGTCATATCTCACGGTGCTCGTTCTCGGCAGAGCCTGTTTCCGAAAACGCAAACGTTCGGATCCTTCTCCCACAAGGAAGGGGACAGCCCTGAAAGGTGTTGCTGGTCTTCACCTTCCCTTGGCAGCCTATTCACAGGCACAACAGCACTGGGGATCTGTGCTTTCCCAGAGATGTCATATCTCACGGTGCTCGTTCTCGGCACAGCCTGTTTCCCAAAAGGCAAACGTCTGGCTATTCCTCCTACAAGAAATGTGCCAGCCCTGAAAGCTGTTGCTGGTCCTCACCTTCCCTTGGCAGCCTATTCACAGGCACAATAGCACTGGGGTTCTGTGCTTTCCCAGAGATGTCATATCTCACGGTGCTCGTTCTCGGCAGAGCCTGTTTCCTAAAAGGCAAACGTCTGGCTATTCCTCCTACAAGAAATGTGGCAGCCCTGATAGCAGTTGCTGGTCCTCACCTTCCCTTGGCAGCCTATTCACAGGCACAACAGCACTGGGGATCTGTGCTTTCCCAGAGATGTCATATCTCACGGTGCTCGTTCTCGGCAGAGCCTGTTTCCGAAAAGGCAAACGTCTGGCTATTCCTCCTATAAGAAATGTGCCAGCCCTGAAAGCTGTTGCTGGTCCTCACCTTCCCTTGGCAGTCTATTCACAGGCACAACAGCACTGGGGATCTGTGCTTTCCCAGAGATGTCATATCTCACGGTGCTCGTTCTCGGCAGAGCCTGTTTCCGAAAAGGCAAACGTCCGGATCCTTCTCCCACAAGGAAGGGGACAGCCCTGAAAGGTGTTGCTGGTCTTCACCTTCCCTTGGCAGCCTATTCACAGGCACAACAGCACTGGGGATCTGTGCTTTCCCAGAGATGTCATATCTCACGGTTCTCGTTCTCGGCATAGCCTGTTTCCGAAAACGCAAACGTCTGGCTATTCCTCCTATAAGAAATGTGCCAGCCCTGAAAGCTGTTGCTGGTCTTCACCTTCCCTTGGCAGCCTATTCACAGGCACAACAGCACTGGGGATCTGTGCTTTCCCAGAGATGTCATATCTCACGGTGCTCGTTCTCGGCACAGCCTGTTTCCGAAAACGCAAACGTTCGGATACTTCTCCCACAAGGAAGGGGACAGCCCTGAAAGGTGTTGCTGGTCTTCACCTTCCCTTGGCAGCCTATTCACAGGCACAACAGCACTGGGGATCTGTGCTTTCCCAGAGATGTCATATTTCACGGTGCTCGTTCTCGGCAGAGCCTGTTTCCGAAAAGGCAAACGTCTGGCTATTCCTCCTACAAGAAATGTGCCAGCCCTGAAAGCTGTTGCTGGTCCTCACCTTCCCTTGGCAGCCTATTCACAGGCACAACAGCACTGGGGATCTGTGCTTTCCCAGAGATGTCATATCTCACGGTGCTCGTTCTCGGCAGAGCCTGTTTCCCAAAAGGCAAACGTCTGGCTATTCCTCCTACAAGAAATGTGGCAGCCCTGAAAGCTGTTGCTAGTCCTCACCTTCCCTTGGCAGTCTATTCACAGCCACAACAGCACTGGGGATCTGTGCTTTCCCAGAGATGTCATATCTCACGGTGCTCGTTCTCGGCACAGCCTGTTTCCAAAAACGCAAACGTCCGGATTCTTCTCCCACAAGGAAGGGGACAGCCCTGAAAGGTGTTGCTGGTCTTCACCTTCCCTTGGCAGCCTATTCACAGGCACAACAGCACTGGGGATCTGTGCTTTCCCAGAGATGTCATATCTCACGGTGCTCGTTCTCGGCAGAGCCTGTTTCCGAAAAGGCAAACGTCTGGCTATTCCTCCTACAAGTAATGTGCCAGCCCTGAAAGCTGTTGCTGGTCCTCACCTTCCCTTGGCAGCCTATTCACAGGCACAACAGCACTGGGGATCTGTGCTTTCCCAGAGATGTCATATCTCACGGTGCTCGTTCTCGGCAGAGCCTGTTTCCGAAAAGGCAAACGTCTGGCTATTCCTCCTACAAGAAATGTGGCAGCCCTGAAAGCTGTTGCTAGTCCTCACCTTCCCTTGGCAGCCTATTCACAGGCACAACAGCACTGGGGATCTGTGCTTTCCCAGAGATGTCATATCTCACGGTGCTCGTTCTCGGCAGAGCCTGTTTCCGAAAACGCAAACGTCCGGATCCTTCTCCCACAAGGAAGGGGACAGCCCTGAAAGGTGTTGCTGGTCTTCACCTTCCCTTGGCAGCCTATTCACAGGCACAACAGCACTGGGGATCTGTGCTTTCCCAGAGATGTCATATCTCACGGTGCTCGTTCTCGGCAGAGCCTGTTTCCGAAAACGCAAACGTCTGGCTATTCCTCCTATAAGAAATGTGCCAGCCCTGAAAGCTGTTGCTGGTCCTCACCTTCCCTTGGCAGCCTATTCACAGGCACAACAGCACTGGGGATCTGTGCTTTCCCAGAGATGTCATATCTCACGGTGCTCGTTCTCAGCAGAGCCTGTTTCAAAAAAAGGCAAACGTCTGGCTATTCCTCCTACAAGAAATGTGCCAGCCCTGAAAGCTGTTGCTGGTCCTCACCTTCCCTTGGCAGCCTATTCACAGGCACAATAGCACTGGGGTTCTGTGCTTTCCCAGAGATGTCATATCTCACGGTGCTCGTTCTCGGCAGAGCCTGTTTCCTAAAAGGCAAACGTCTGGCTATTCCTCCTACAAGAAATGTGCCAGCCCTGAAATCTGTTGCTGGTCCTCACCTTCCCTTGGCAGCCTATTCACAGGCACAACAGCACTGGGGATCTGTGCTTTCCCAGAGATGTCATATCTCACGGTGCTCGTTCTCGGCAGAGCCTGTTTCCGAAAAGGCAAACGTCTGGCTATTCCTCCTATAAGAAATGTGCCAGCCCTGAAAGCTGTTGCTGGTCCTCACCTTCCCTTGGCAGTCTATTCACAGGCACAACAGCACTGGGGATCTGTGCTTTCCCAGAGATGTCATATCTCACGGTGCTCGTTCTCGGCAGAGCCTGTTTCCGAAAAGGCAAACGTCCGGATCCTTCTCCCACAAGGAAGGGGACAGCCCTGAAAGGTGTTGCTGGTCTTCACCTTCCATTTGGCAGCCTATTCACAGGCACAACAGCACTGGGGATCTGTGCTTTCCCAGAGATGTCATATCTCACGGTGCTCGTTCTCGGCAGAGCCTGTTTCCGAAAACGCAAACGTTCGGATCCTTCTCCCACAAGGAAGGGGACAGCCCTGAAAGGTGTTGCTGGTCTTCACCTTCCCTTGGCAGCCTATTCACAGGCACAACAGCACTGGGGATCTGTGCTTTCCCAGAGATGTCATATCTCACGGTGCTCGTTCTCGGCAGAGCCTGTTTCCGAAAAGGCAAACGTCTGGCTATTCCTCCTACAAGAAATGTGCCAGCACTGAAAGCTGTTGCTGGTCCTCACCTTCCCTTGGCAGCCTATTCACAGGCACAATAGCACTGGGGTTCTGTGCTTTCCCAGAGATGTCATATCTCACGGTGCTCGTTCTCGGCAGAGCCTGTTTCCTAAAAGGCAAACGTCTGGCTATTCCTCCTACAAGAAATGTGGCAGCCCTGATAGCAGTTGCTGGTCCTCACCTTCCCTTGGCAGCCTATTCACAGGCACAACAGCACTGGGGATCTGTGCTTTCCCAGAGATGTCATATCTCACGGTGCTCGTTCTCGGCAGAGCCTGTTTCCGAAAACGCAAACGTTCGGATCCTTCTCCCACAAGGAAGGGGACAGCCCTGAAAGGTGTTGCTGGTCTTCACCTTCCCTTGGCAGCCTATTCACAGGCACAACAGCACTGGGGATCTGTGCTTTCCCAGAGATGTCATATCTCACGGTTCTCGTTCTCGGCATAGCCTGTTTCCGAAAACGCAAACGTCTGGCTATTCCTCCTATAAGAAATGTGCCAGCCCTGAAAGGTGTTGCTGGTCTTCACCTTCCCTTGGCAGCCTATTCACAGGCACAACAGCACTGGGGATCTGTGCTTTCCCAGAGATGTCATATCTCACGGTGCTCGTTCTCGGCAGAGCCTGTTTCCGAAAACGCAAACGTTCGGATCCTTCTCCCACAAGGAAGGGGACAGCCCTGAAAGGTGTTGCTGGTCTTCACCTTCCCTTGGCAGCCTATTCACAGGCACAACAGCACTGGGGATCTGTGCTTTCCCAGAGATGTCATATCTCACGGTGCTCGTTCTCGGCAGAGCCTGTTTCCGAAAACGCAAACGTTCGGATCCTTCTCCCACAAGGAAGGGGACAGCCCTGAAAGGTGTTGCTGGTCTTCACCTTCCCTTGGCAGCCTATTCACAGGCACAACAGCACTGGGGATCTGTGCTTTCCCAGAGATGTCATATCTCACGGTGCTCGTTCTCGGCAGAGCCTGTTTCCGAAAAGGCAAACGTCTGGCTATTCCTCCTACAAGAAATGTGCCAGCCCTGAAATCTGTTGCTGGTCCTCACCTTCCCTTGGCAGCCTATTCACAGGCACAATAGCACTGGGGTTCTGTGCTTTCCCAGAGATGTCATATCTCACGGTGCTCGTTCTCGGCAGAGCCTGTTTCCTAAAAGGCAAACGTCTGGCTATTCCTCCTACAAGAAATGTGCCAGCCCTGAAATCTGTTGCTGGTCCTCACCTTCCCTTGGCAGCCTATTCACAGGCACAACAGCACTGGGGATCTGTGCTTTCCCAGAGATGTCATATCTCACGGTGCTCGTTCTCGGCAGAGCCTGTTTCCTAAAAGGCAAACGTCTGGCTATTCCTCCTACAAGAAATGTGGCAGCCCTGATAGCAGTTGCTGGTCCTCACCTTCCCTTGGCAGCCTATTCACAGGCACAACAGCACTGGGGATCTGTGCTTTCCCAGAGATGTCATATCTCACGGTGCTCGTTCTCGGCAGAGCCTGTTTCCGAAAAGGCAAACGTCTGGCTATTCCTCCTATAAGAAATGTGCCAGCCCTGAAAGCTGTTGCTGGTCCTCACCTTCCCTTGGCAGTCTATTCACAGGCACAACAGCACTGGGGATCTGTGCTTTCCCAGAGATGTCATATCTCACGGTGCTCGTTCTCGGCAGAGCCTGTTTCCGAAAACGCAAACGTCCGGATCCTTCTCCCACAAGGAAGGGGACAGCCCTGAAAGGTGTTGCTGGTCTTCACCTTCCCTTGGCAGCCTATTCACAGGCACAACAGCACTGGGGATCTGTGCTTTCCCAGAGATGTCATATCTCACGGTGCTCGTTCTCGGCAGAGCCTGTTTCCGAAAAGGCAAACGTTCGGATCCTTCTCCCACAAGGAAGGGGACAGCCCTGAAAGCTGTTGCTGGTCTTCACCTTCCCTTGGCAGCCTATTCACAGGCACAACAGCACTGGGGATCTGTGCTTTCCCAGAGATGTCATATCTCACGGTTCTCGTTCTCGGCATAGCCTGTTTCCGAAAACGCAAACGTCTGGCTATTCCTCCTATAAGAAATGTGCCAGCCCTGAAAGCTGTTGCTGGTCTTCACCTTCCCTTGGCAGCCTATTCACAGGCACAACAGCACTGGGGATCTGTGCTTTCCCAGAGATGTCATATCTCACGGTGCTCGTTCTCGGCAGAGCCTGTTTCCTAAAAGGCAAACGTCTGGCTATTCCTCCTACAAGAAATGTGCCAGCCCTGAAAGCTGTTGCTGGTCCTCACCTTCCCTTGGCAGCCTATTCACAGGCACAACAGCACTGGGGATCTGTGCTTTCCCAGAGATGTCATATCTCACGGTGCTCGTTCTCGGCAGAGCCTGTTTCCTAAAAGGCAAACGTCTGGCTATTCCTCCTACAAGAAATGTGGCAGCCCTGATAGCAGTTGCTGGTCCTCACCTTCCCTTGGCAGCCTATTCACAGGCACAACAGCACTGGGGATCTGTGCTTTCCCAGAGATGTCATATCTCACGGTGCTCGTTCTCGGCAGAGCCTGTTTCCGAAAAGGCAAACGTCTGGCTATTCCTCCTACAAGAAATGTGGCAGCCCTGAAAGCTGTTGCTGGTCCTCACCTTCCCTTGGCAGCCTATTCACAGGCACAACAGCACTGGGGATCTGTGCTTTCCCAGAGATGTCATATCTCATGGTGCTCGTTCTCGGCAGAGCCTGTTTCCCAAAAGGCAAACGTCCGGATCCTTCTCCCACAAGGAAGGGGACAGCCCTGAAAGCTGTTGCTGGTCCTCACCTTCCCTTGGCAGTCTATTCACAGGCACAACAGCACTGGGGATCTGTGCTTTCCCAGAGATGTCATATCTCACGGTGCTCGTTCTCGGCAGAGCCTGTTTTCTGAAAAGGCAAACATCTGGCTATTCCTCCTACAAGAAATGTGCCAGCCCTGAAAGCTGTTGCTGGTCCTCACCTTCCCTTGGCAGCCTATTCACAGGCACAACAGCACTGGGGATCTGTGCTTTCCCAGAGATGTCATATCTCACGGTGCTCGTTCTCGGCAGAGCCTGTTTCCGAAAAGGCAAACGTCCGGATCCTTCTCCCACAAGGAAGGGGACAGCCCTGAAAGGTGTTGCTGGTCTTCACCTTCCCTTGGCAGTCTATTCACAGGCACAACAGCACTGGGGATCTGTGCTTTCCCAGAGATGTCATATCTCACGGTGCTCGTTCTCGGCAGAGCCTGTTTCCCAAAAGGCAAACGGCTGGCTATTCCTCCTACAAGAAATGTGCCAGCCCTGAAAGCTGTTGCTAGTCCTCACCTTCCCTTGGCAGCCTATTAACAGGCACAACAGCACTGGGGATCTGTGCTTTCCCAGAGATGTCATATCTCACGGTGCTCGTTCTCGGCAGAGCCTGTTTCCGAAAAGGCAAACGTCTGGCTATTCCTCCTATAAGAAATGTGCCAGCCCTGAAAGCTGTTGCTGGTCCTCACCTTCCCTTGGCAGTCTATTCACAGGCACAACAGCACTGGGGATCTGTGCTTTCCCAGAGATGTCATATCTCACGGTGCTCGTTCTCAGCAGAGCCTGTTTCAAAAAAAGGCAAACGTCTGGCTATTCCTCCTATAAGAAATGTGCCAGCCCTGAAAGCTGTTGCTGGTCCTCACCTTCCCTTGGCAGCCTATTCACAGGCACAACAGCACTGGGGATCTGTGCTTTCCCAGAGATGTCATATCTCACGGTGCTCGTTCTCGGCACAGCCTGTTTCTGAAAACGCAAACGTCCGGATCCTTCTCCCACAAGGAAGGGGACAGCCCTGAAAGCTGTTGCTGGTCTTCACCTTCCCTTGGCAGCCTATTCACAGGCACAACAGCACTGGGGATCTGTGCTTTCCCAGAGATGTCATATCTCACGGTGCTCGTTCTCGGCAGAGCCTGTTTCCGAAAAGGCAAACGTCTGGCTATTCCTCCTACAAGAAATGTGCCAGCCCTGAAAGCTGTTGCTGGTCCTCACCTTCCCTTGGCAGCCTATTCACAGGCACAATAGCACTGGGGTTCTGTGCTTTCCCAGAGATGTCATATCTCACGGTGCTCGTTCTCGGCAGAGCCTGTTTCCTAAAAGGCAAACGTCTGGCTATTCCTCCTACAAGAAATGTGCCAGCCCTGAAATCTGTTGCTGGTCCTCACCTTCCCTTGGCAGCCTATTCACAGGCACAACAGCACTGGGGATCTGTGCTTTCCCAGAGATGTCATATCTCACGGTGCTCGTTCTCGGCAGAGCCTGTTTCCGAAAACGCAAACGTTCGGATCCTTCTCCCACAAGGAAGGGGACAGCCCTGAAAGCTATTGCTGGTCTTCACCTTCCCTTGGCAGCCTATTCACAGGCACAACAGCACTGGGGATCTGTGCTTTCCCAGAGATGTCATATCTCACGGTGCTCGTTCTCGGCAGAGCCTGTTTCCGAAAAGGCAAACGTCTGGCTATTCCTCCTACAAGAAATGTGCCAGCCCTGAAAGCTGTTGCTGGTCCTCACCTTCCCTTGGCAGCCTATTCACAGGCACAATAGCACTGGGGTTCTGTGCTTTCCCAGAGATGTCATATCTCACGGTGCTCGTTCTCGGCAGAGCCTGTTTCCTAAAAGGCAAACGTCTGGCTATTCCTCCTACAAGAAATGTGGCAGCCCTGATAGCAGTTGCTGGTCCTCACCTTCCCTTGGCAGCCTATTCACAGGCATAACAGCACTGGGGATCTGTGCTTTCCCAGAGATGTCATATCTCACGGTGCTCGTTCTCGGCAGAGCCTGTTTCCGAAAAGGGAAACGTCTGGCTATTCCTCCTAGAAGAAATGTGGCAGCCCTGATAGCTGTTGCTGGTCCTCACCTTCCCTTGGCAGCCTATTCACAGGCACAACAGCACTGGGGATCTGTGCTTTCCCAGAGATGTCATATCTCACGGTGCTCGTTCTCGGCAGAGCCTGTTTCCGAAAACGCAAACGTCCGGATCCTTCTCCCACAAGGAAGGGGACAGCCCTGAAAGGTGTTGCTGGTCTTCACCTTCCCTTGGCAGCCTATTCACAGGCACAACAGCACTGGGGATCTGTGCTTTCCCAGAGATGTCATATCTCACGGTGCTCGTTCTCGGCAGAGCCTGTTTCCGAAAAGGCAAACGTCTGGCTATTCCTCCTACAAGAAATGTGCCAGCCCTGAAAGCTGTTGCTGGTCCTCACCTTCCCTTGGCAGCCTATTCACAGGCACAATAGCACTGGGGTTCTGTGCTTTCCCAGAGATGTCATATCTCACGGTGCTCGTTCTCGGCAGAGCCTGTTTCCGAAAACGCAAACGTCTGGCTATTCCTCCTATAAGAAATGTGCCAGCCCTGAAAGCTGTTGCTGGTCTTCACCTTCCCTTGGCAGCCTATTCACAGGCACAACAGCACTGGGGATCTGTGCTTTCCCAGAGATGTCATATCTCACGGTGCTCGTTCTCGGCAGAGCCTGTTTCCGAAAACGCAAACGTTCGGATCCTTCTCCCACAAGGAAGGGGACAGCCCTGAAAGGTGTTGCTGGTCTTCACCTTCCCTTGGCAGCCTATTCACAGGCACAACAGCACTGGGGATCTGTGCTTTCCCAGAGATGTCATATCTCACGGTGCTCGTTCTCGGCAGAGCCTGTTTCCGAAAAGGCAAACGTCTGGCTATTCCTCCTACAAGAAATGTGCCAGCCCTGAAAGCTGTTGCTAGTCCTCACCTTCCCTTGGCAGCCTATTCACAGCCACAACAGCACTGGGGATCTGTGCTTTCCCAGAGATGTCATATCTCACGGTGCTCGTTCTCGGCAGAGCCTGTTTCCGAAAAGGCAAACGTCTGGCTATTCCTCCTACAAGAAATGTGCCAGCCCTGAAAGCTGTTGCTAGTCCTCACCTTCCCTTGGCAGCCTATTCACAGCCACAACAGCACTGGGGATCTGTGCTTTCCCAGAGATGTCATATCTCACGGTGCTCGTTCTCGGCACAGCCTGTTTCCAAAAACGCAAACGTCCGGATTCTTCTCCCACAAGGAAGGGGACAGCCCTGAAAGGTGTTGCTGGTCTTCACCTTCCCTTGGCAGCCTATTCACAGGCACAACAGCACTGGGGATCTGTGCTTTCCCAGAGATGTCATATCTCACGGTTCTCGTTCTCGGCATAGCCTGTTTCCGAAAACGCAAACGTCTGGCTATTCCTCCTATAAGAAATGTGCCAGCCCTGAAAGCTGTTGCTGGTCTTCACCTTCCCTTGGCAGCCTATTCACAGGCACAACAGCACTGGGGATCTGTGCTTTCCCAGAGATGTCATATCTCACGGTGCTCGTTCTCGGCAGAGCCTGTTTCCGAAAACGCAAACGTTCAAATCCTTCTCCCACAAGGAAGGGGACAGCCCTGAAAGGTGTTGCTGGTCTTCACCTTCCCTTGGCAGCCTATTCACAGGCACAACAGCACTGGGGATCTGTGATTTCCCAGAGATGTCATATCTCACGGTGCTCGTTCTCGGCAGAGCCTGTTTCCGAAAAGGCAAACGTCTGGCTATTCCTCCTACAAGAAATGTGCCAGCCCTGAAAGCTGTTGCTGGTCCTCACCTTCCCTTGGCAGCCTATTCACAGCCACAACAGCACTGGGGATCTGTGCTTTCCCAGAGATGTCATATCTCACGGTGCTCGTTCTCGGCACAGCCTGTTTCCAAAAACGCAAACGTCCGGATTCTTCTCCCACAAGGAAGGGGACAGCCCTGAAAGGTGTTGCTGGTCTTCACCTTCCCTTGGCAGCCTATTCACAGGCACAACAGCACTGGGGATCTGTGCTTTCCCAGAGATGTCATATCTCACGGTGCTCGTTCTCGGCAGAGCCTGTTTCCGAAAAGGCAAACGTCTGGCTATTCCTCCTACAAGTAATGTGCCAGCCCTGAAAGCTGTTGCTGGTCCTCACCTTCCCTTGGCAGCCTATTCACAGGCACAACAGCACTGGGGATCTGTGCTTTCCCAGAGATGTCATATCTCACGGTGCTCGTTCTCGGCAGAGCCTGTTTCCGAAAAGGCAAACGTCTGGCTATTCCTCCTACAAGAAATGTGGCACCCCTGAAAGCTGTTGCTAGTCCTCACCTTCCCTTGGCAGCCTATTCACAGGCACAACAGCACTGGGGATCTGTGCTTTCCCAGAGATGTCATATCTCACGGTGCTCGTTCTCGGCAGAGCCTGTTTCCGAAAAGGCAAACGTCCGGATCCTTCTCCCACAAGGAAGGGGACAGCCCTGAAAGGTGTTGCTGGTCTTCACCTTCCCTTGGCAGCCTATTCACAGGCACAACAGCACTGGGGATCTGTGCTTTCCCAGAGATGTCATATCTCACGGTGCTCGTTCTCGGCAGAGCCTGTTTCCCAAAAGGCAAACGTCTGGCTATTCCTCCTACAAGAAATGTGCCAGCCCTGAAAGCTGTTGCTAGTCCTCACCTTCCCTTGGCAGCCTATTCACAGGCACAACAGCACTGGGGATCTGTGCTTTCCCAGAGATGTCATATCTCACGGTGCTCGTTCTCGGCAGAGCCTGTTTCCGAAAAGGCAAACGTCTGGCTATTCCTCCTATAAGAAATATGCCAGCCCTGAAAGCTGTTGCTGGTCCTCACCTTCCCTTGGCAGTCTATTCACAGGCACAACAGCACTGGGGATCTGTGCTTTCCCAGAGATGTCATATCTCACGGTGCTCGTTCTCAGCAGAGCCTGTTTCAAAAAAAGGCAAACGTCTGGCTATTCCTCCTATAAGAAATGTGGCAGCCCTGAAAGCTGTTGCTGGTCCTCACCTTCCCTTGGCAGCCTATTCACAGGCACAACAGCACTGGGGATCTGTGCTTTCCCAGAGATGTCATATCTCACGGTGCTCGTTCTCGGCAGAGCCTTTTTCCGAAAACGCAAACGTCCGGATCCTTCTCCCACAAGGAAGGGGACAGCCCTGAAAGGTGTTGCTGGTCTTCACCTTCCCTTGGCAGCCTATTCACAGGCACAACAGCACTGGGGATCTGTGCTTTCCCAGAGATGTCATATCTCACGGTGCTCGTTCTCGGCAGAGCCTGTTTCCGAAAAGGCAAACGTCTGGCTATTCCTCCTACAAGAAATGTGCCAGCCCTGAAAGCTGTTGCTGGTCCTCACCTTCCCTTGGCAGCCTATTCACAGGCACAATAGCACTGGGGTTCTGTGCTTTCCCAGAGATGTCATATCTCACGGTGCTCGTTCTCGGCAGAGCCTGTTTCCTAAAAGGCAAACGTCTGGCTATTCCTCCTACAAGAAATGTGCCAGCCCTGAAAGCTGTTGCTGGTCCTCACCTTCCCTTGGCAGCCTATTCACAGGCACAATAGCACTGGGGTTCTGTGCTTTCCCAGAGATGTCATATCTCACGGTGCTCGTTCTCGGCAGAGCCTGTTTCCTAAAAGGCAAACGTCTGGCTATTCCTCCTACAAGAAATGTGCCAGCCCTGAAATCTGTTGCTGGTCCTCACCTTCCCTTGGCAGCCTATTCACAGGCACAACAGCACTGGGGATCTGTGCTTTCCCAGAGATGTCATATCTCACGGTGCTCGTTCTCGGCAGAGCCTGTTTCCTAAAAGGCAAACGTCTGGCTATTCCTCCTACAAGAAATGTGGCAGCCCTGATAGCAGTTGCTGGTCCTCACCTTCCCTTGGCAGCCTATTCACAGGCACAACAGCACTGGGGATCTGTGCTTTCCCAGAGATGTCATATCTCACGGTGCTCGTTCTCGGCAGAGCCTGTTTCCGAAAAGGCAAACGTCTGGCTATTCCTCCTATAAGAAATGTGCCAGCCCTGAAAGCTGTTGCTGGTCCTCACCTTCCCTTGGCAGTCTATTCACAGGCACAACAGCACTGGGGATCTGTGCTTTCCCAGAGATGTCATATCTCACGGTGCTCGTTCTCGGCAGAGCCTGTTTCCGAAAACGCAAACGTCCGGATCCTTCTCCCACAAGGAAGGGGACAGCCCTGAAAGGTGTTGCTGGTCTTCACCTTCCCTTGGCAGCCTATTCACAGGCACAACAGCACTGGGGATCTGTGCTTTCCCAGAGATGTCATATCTCACGGTGCTCGTTCTCGGCAGAGCCTGTTTCCGAAAACGCAAACGTTCGGATCCTTCTCCCACAAGGAAGGGGACAGCCCTGAAAGCTGTTGCTGGTCTTCACCTTCCCTTGGCAGCCTATTCACAGGCACAACAGCACTGGGGATCTGTGCTTTCCCAGAGATGTCATATCTCACGGTTCTCGTTCTCGGCATAGCCTGTTTCCGAAAACGCAAACGTCTGGCTATTCCTCCTATAAGAAATGTGCCAGCCCTGAAAGCTGTTGCTGGTCTTCACCTTCCCTTGGCAGCCTATTCACAGGCACAACAGCACTGGGGATCTGTGCTTTCCCAGAGATGTCATATCTCACGGTGCTCGTTCTCGGCAGAGCCTGTTTCCTAAAAGGCAAACGTCTGGCTATTCCTCCTACAAGAAATGTGCCAGCCCTGAAATCTGTTGCTGGTCCTCACCTTCCCTTGGCAGCCTATTCACAGGCACAACAGCACTGGGGATCTGTGCTTTCCCAGAGATGTCATATCTCACGGTGCTCGTTCTCGGCAGAGCCTGTTTCCTAAAAGGCAAACGTCTGGCTATTCCTCCTACAAGAAATGTGGCAGCCCTGATAGCAGTTGCTGGTCCTCACCTTCCCTTGGCAGCCTATTCACAGGCACAACAGCACTGGGGATCTGTGCTTTCCCAGAGATGTCATATCTCACGGTGCTCGTTCTCGGCAGAGCCTGTTTCCGAAAAGGCAAACGTCTGGCTATTCCTCCTACAAGAAATGTGGCAGCCCTGAAAGCTGTTGCTGGTCCTCACCTTCCCTTGGCAGCCTATTCACAGGCACAACAGCACTGGGGATCTGTGCTTTCCCAGAGATGTCATATCTCATGGTGCTCGTTCTCGGCAGAGCCTGTTTCCCAAAAGGCAAACGTCCGGATCCTTCTCCCACAAGGAAGGGGACAGCCCTGAAAGCTGTTGCTGGTCCTCACCTTCCCTTGGCAGTCTATTCACAGGCACAACAGCACTGGGGATCTGTGCTTTCCCAGAGATGTCATATCTCACGGTGCTCGTTCTCGGCAGAGCCTGTTTTCTGAAAAGGCAAACATCTGGCTATTCCTCCTACAAGAAATGTGCCAGCCCTGAAAGCTGTTGCTGGTCCTCACCTTCCCTTGGCAGCCTATTCACAGGCACAACAGCACTGGGGATCTGTGCTTTCCCAGAGATGTCATATCTCACGGTGCTCGTTCTCGGCAGAGCCTGTTTCCGAAAAGGCAAACGTCCGGATCCTTCTCCCACAAGGAAGGGGACAGCCCTGAAAGGTGTTGCTGGTCTTCACCTTCCCTTGGCAGTCTATTCACAGGCACAACAGCACTGGGGATCTGTGCTTTCCCAGAGATGTCATATCTCACGGTGCTCGTTCTCGGCAGAGCCTGTTTCCCAAAAGGCAAACGGCTGGCTATTCCTCCTACAAGAAATGTGCCAGCCCTGAAAGCTGTTGCTAGTCCTCACCTTCCCTTGGCAGCCTATTCACAGGCACAACAGCACTGGGGATCTGTGCTTTCCCAGAGATGTCATATCTCACGGTGCTCGTTCTCGGCAGAGCCTGTTTCCGAAAAGGCAAACGTCTGGCTATTCCTCCTATAAGAAATGTGCCAGCCCTGAAAGCTGTTGCTGGTCCTCACCTTCCCTTGGCAGTCTATTCACAGGCACAACAGCACTGGGGATCTGTGCTTTCCCAGAGATGTCATATCTCACGGTGCTCGTTCTCAGCAGAGCCTGTTTCAAAAAAAGGCAAACGTCTGGCTATTCCACCTATAAGAAATGTGCCAGCCCTGAAAGCTGTTGCTGGTCCTCACCTTCCCTTGGCAGCCTATTCACAGGCACAACAGCACTGGGGATCTGTGCTTTCCCAGAGATGTCATATCTCACGGTGCTCGTTCTCGGCAGAGCCTGTTTCTGAAAACGCAAACGTCCGGATCCTTCTCCCACAAGGAAGGGGACAGCCCTGAAAGCTGTTGCTGGTCTTCACCTTCCCTTGGCAGCCTATTCACAGGCACAACAGCACTGGGGATCTGTGCTTTCCCAGAGATGTCATATCTCACGGTGCTCGTTCTCGGCAGAGCCTGTTTCCGAAAAGGCAAACGTCTGGCTATTCCTCCTACAAGAAATGTGCCAGCCCTGAAAGCTGTTGCTGGTCCTCACCTTCCCTTGGCAGCCTATTCACAGGCACAATAGCACTGGGGTTCTGTGCTTTCCCAGAGATGTCATATCTCACGGTGCTCGTTCTCGGCAGAGCCTGTTTCCTAAAAGGCAAACGTCTGGCTATTCCTCCTACAAGAAATGTGCCAGCCCTGAAATCTGTTGCTGGTCCTCACCTTCCCTTGGCAGCCTATTCACAGGCACAACAGCACTGGGGATCTGTGCTTTCCCAGAGATGTCATATCTCACGGTGCTCGTTCTCGGCAGAGCCTGTTTCCGAAAACGCAAACGTTCGGATCCTTCTCCCACAAGGAAGGGGACAGCCCTGAAAGGTGTTGCTGGTCTTCACCTTCCCTTGGCAGCCTATTCACAGGCACAACAGCACTGGGGATCTGTGCTTTCCCAGAGATGTCATATCTCACGGTGCTCGTTCTCGGCAGAGCCTGTTTCCGAAAAGGCAAACGTCTGGCTATTCCTCCTACAAGAAATGTGCCAGCCCTGAAAGCTGTTGCTGGTCCTCACCTTCCCTTGGCAGCCTATTCACAGGCACAATAGCACTGGGGTTCTGTGCTTTCCCAGAGATGTCATATCTCACGGTGCTCGTTCTCGGCAGAGCCTGTTTCCTAAAAGGCAAACGTCTGGCTATTCCTCCTACAAGAAATGTGGCAGCCCTGATAGCAGTTGCTGGTCCTCACCTTCCCTTGGCAGCCTATTCACAGGCATAACAGCACTGGGGATCTGTGCTTTCCCAGAGATGTCATATCTCACGGTGCTCGTTCTCGGCAGAGCCTGTTTCCGAAATGGGAAACGTCTGGCTATTCCTCCTACAAGAAATGTGGCAGCCCTGATAGCTGTTGCTGGTCCTCACCTTCCCTTGGCAGCCTATTCACAGGCACAACAGCACTGGGGATCTGTGCTTTCCCAGAGATGTCATATCTCACGGTGCTCGTTCTCGGCAGAGCCTGTTTCCGAAAACGCAAACGTCCGGATCCTTCTCCCACAAGGAAGGGGACAGCCCTGAAAGGTGTTGCTGGTCTTCACCTTCCCTTGGCAGCCTATTCACAGGCACAACAGCACTGGGGATCTGTGCTTTCCCAGAGATGTCATATCTCACGGTGCTCGTTCTCGGCAGAGCCTGTTTCCGAAAACGCAAACGTTCGGATCCTTCTCCCACAAGGAAGGGGACAGCCCTGAAAGGTGTTGCTGGTCTTCACCTTCCCTTGGCAGCCTATTCACAGGCACAACAGCACTGGGGATCTGTGCTTTCCCAGAGATGTCATATCTCACGGTGCTCGTTCTCGGCAGAGCCTGTTTCCGAAAACGCAAACGTCTGGCTATTCCTCCTATAAGAAATGTGCCAGCCCTGAAAGCTGTTGCTGGTCTTCACCTTCCCTTGGCAGCCTATTCACAGGCACAACAGCACTGGGGATCTGTGCTTTCCCAGAGATGTCATATCTCACGGTGCTCGTTCTCGGCAGAGCCTGTTTCCGAAAACGCAAACGTTCGGATCCTTCTCCCACAAGGAAGGGGACAGCCCTGAAAGGTGTTGCTGGTCTTCACCTTCCCTTGGCAGCCTATTCACAGGCACAACAGCACTGGGGATCTGTGCTTTCCCAGAGATGTCATATCTCACGGTGCTCGTTCTCGGCAGAGCCTGTTTCCGAAAAGGCAAACGTCTGGCTATTCCTCCTACAAGAAATGTGCCAGCCCTGAAAGCTGTTGCTGGTCCTCACCTTCCCTTGGCAGCCTATTCACAGGCACAATAGCACTGGGGTTCTGTGCTTTCCCAGAGATGTCATATCTCACGGTGCTCGTTCTCGGCAGAGCCTGTTTCCTAAAAGGCAAACGTCTGGCTATTCCTCCTACAAGAAATGTGCCAGCCCTGAAATCTGTTGCTGGTCCTCACCTTCCCTTGGCAGCCTATTCACAGGCACAACAGCACTGGGGATCTGTGCTTTCCCAGAGATGTCATATCTCACGGTGCTCGTTCTCGGCAGAGCCTGTTTCCGAAAACGCAAACGTTCGGATCCTTCTCCCACAAGGAAGGGGACAGCCCTGAAAGGTGTTGCTGGTCTTCACCTTCCCTTGGCAGCCTATTCACAGGCACAACAGCACTGGGGATCTGTGCTTTCCCAGAGATGTCATATCTCACGGTGCTCGTTCTCGGCAGAGCCTGTTTCCGAAAAGGCAAACGTCTGGCTATTCCTCCTACAAGAAATGTGCCAGCCCTGAAAGCTGTTGCTGGTCCTCACCTTCCCTTGGCAGCCTATTCACAGGCACAATAGCACTGGGGTTCTGTGCTTTCCCAGAGATGTCATATCTCACGGTGCTCGTTCTCGGCAGAGCCTGTTTCCTAAAAGGCAAACGTCTGGCTATTCCTCCTACAAGAAATGTGGCAGCCCTGATAGCAGTTGCTGGTCCTCACCTTCCCTTGGCAGCCTATTCACAGGCATAACAGCACTGGGGATCTGTGCTTTCCCAGAGATGTCATATCTCACGGTGCTCGTTCTCGGCAGAGCCTGTTTCCGAAAACGCAAACGTTCGGATCCTTCTCCCACAAGGAAGGGGACAGCCCTGAAAGGTGTTGCTGGTCTTCACCTTCCCTTGGCAGCCTATTCACAGGCACAACAGCACTGGGGATCTGTGCTTTCCCAGAGATGTCATATCTCACGGTGCTCGTTCTCGGCAGAGCCTGTTTCCGAAAAGGCAAACGTCTGGCTATTCCTCCTACAAGAAATGTGCCAGCCCTGAAAGCTGTTGCTGGTCCTCACCTTCCCTTGGCAGCCTATTCACAGGCACAACAGCACTGGGGATCTGTGCTTTCCCAGAGATGTCATATCTCACGGTGCTCGTTCTCGGCACAGCAGGTTTCCAAAAACGCAAACGTCCGGATTCTTCTCCCACAAGGAAGGGGACAGCCCTGAAAGGTGTTGCTGGTCTTCACCTTCCCTTGGCAGCCTATTCACAGGCACAACAGCACTGGGGATCTGTGCTTTCCCAGAGATGTCATATCTCACGGTTCTCGTTCTCGGCATAGCCTGTTTCCGAAAACGCAAACGTCTGGCTATTCCTCCTATAAGAAATGTGCCAGCCCTGAAAGCTGTTGCTGGTCTTCACCTTCCCTTGGCAGCCTATTCACAGGCACAACAGCACTGGGGATCTGTGCTTTCCCAGAGATGTCATATCTCACGGTGCTCGTTCTCGGCAGAGCCTGTTTCCGAAAACGCAAACGTTCGGATCCTTCTCCCACAAGGAAGGGGACAGCCCTGAAAGGTGTTGCTGGTCTTCACCTTCCCTTGGCAGCCTATTCACAGGCACAACAGCACTGTTGATCTGTGATTTCCCAGAGATGTCATATCTCACGGTGCTCGTTCTCGGCAGAGCCTGTTTCCGAAAAGGCAAACGTCTGGCTATTCCTCCTACAAGAAATGTGCCAGCCCTGAAAGCTGTTGCTAGTCCTCACCTTCCCTTGGCAGCCTATTCACAGCCACAACAGCACTGGGGATCTGTGCTTTCCCAGAGATGTCATATCTCACGGTGCTCGTTCTCGGCACAGCCTGTTTCCAAAAACGCAAACGTCCGGATTCTTCTCCCACAAGGAAGGGGACAGCCCTGAAAGGTGTTGCTGGTCTTCACCTTCCCTTGGCAGCCTATTCACAGGCACAACAGCACTGGGGATCTGTGCTTTCCCAGAGATGTCATATCTCACGGTGCTCGTTCTCGGCAGAGCCTGTTTCCGAAAAGGCAAACGTCTGGCTATTCCTCCTACAAGTAATGTGCCAGCCCTGAAAGCTGTTGCTGGTCCTCACCTTCCCTTGGCAGCCTATTCACAGGCACAACAGCACTGGGGATCTGTGCTTTCCCAGAGATGTCATATCTCACGGTGCTCGTTCTCGGCAGAGCCTGTTTCCGAAAAGGCAAACGTCTGGCTATTCCTCCTACAAGAAATGTGGCAGCCCTGAAAGCTGTTGCTAGTCCTCACCTTCCCTTGGCAGCCTATTCACAGGCACAACAGCACTGGGGATCTGTGCTTTCCCAGAGATGTCATATCTCACGGTGCTCGTTCTCGGCAGAGCCTGTTTCCGAAAACGCAAACGTCCGGATCCTTCTCCCACAAGGAAGGGGACAGCCCTGAAAGGTGTTGCTGGTCTTCACCTTCCCTTGGCAGTCTATTCACAGGCACAACAGCACTGGGGATCTGTGCTTTCCCAGAGATGTCATATCTCACGGTGCTCGTTCTCGGCAGAGCCTGTTTCCCAAAAGGCAAACGTCTGGCTATTCCTCCTACAAGAAATGTGCCAGCCCTGAAAGCTGTTGCTAGTCCTCACCTTCCCTTGGCAGCCTATTCACAGGCACAACAGCACTGGGGATCTGTGCTTTCCCAGAGATGTCATATCTCACGGTGCTCGTTCTCGGCAGAGCCTGTTTCCGAAAAGGCAAACGTCTGGCTATTCCTCCTATAAGAAATATGCCAGCCCTGAAAGCTGTTGCTGGTCCTCACCTTCCCTTGGCAGTCTATTCACAGGCACAACAGCACTGGGGATCTGTGCTTTCCCAGAGATGTCATATCTCACGGTGCTCGTTCTCAGCAGAGCCTGTTTCAAAAAAAGGCAAACGTCTGGCTATTCCTCCTACAAGAAATGTGGCAGCCCTGAAAGCTGTTGCTGGTCCTCACCTTCCCTTGGCAGCCTATTCACAGGCACAACAGCACTGGGGATCTGTGCTTTCCCAGAGATGTCATATCTCACGGTGCTCGTTCTCGGCAGAGCCTTTTTCCGAAAACGCAAACGTCCGGATCCTTCTCCCACAAGGAAGGGGACAGCCCTGAAAGGTGTTGCTGGTCTTCACCTTCCCTTGGCAGCCTATTCACAGGCACAACAGCACTGGGGATCTGTGCTTTCCCAGAGATGTCATATCTCACGGTGCTCGTTCTCGGCAGAGCCTGTTTCCGAAAAGGCAAACGTCTGGCTATTCCTCCTACAAGAAATGTGCCAGCCCTGAAAGCTGTTGCTGGTCCTCACCTTCCCTTGGCAGCCTATTCACAGGCACAATAGCACTGGGGTTCTGTGCTTTCCCAGAGATGTCATATCTCACGGTGCTCGTTCTCGGCAGAGCCTGTTTCCTAAAAGGCAAACGTCTGGCTATTCCTCCTACAAGAAATGTGCCAGCCCTGAAATCTGTTGCTGGTCCTCACCTTCCCTTGGCAGCCTATTCACAGGCACAACAGCACTGGGGATCTGTGCTTTCCCAGAGATGTCATATCTCACGGTGCTCGTTCTCGGCAGAGCCTGTTTCCTAAAAGGCAAACGTCTGGCTATTCCTCCTACAAGAAATGTGCCAGCCCTGAAAGCTGTTGCTGGTCCTCACCTTCCCTTGGCAGCCTATTCACAGGCACAACAGCACTGGGGATCTGTGCTTTCCCAGAGATGTCATATCTCACGGTGCTCGTTCTCGGCAGAGCCTGTTTCCGAAAAGGCAAACGTCTGGCTATTCCTCCTATAAGAAATGTGCCAGCCCTGAAAGCTGTTGCTGGTCCTCACCTTCCCTTGGCAGCCTATTCACAGGCACAATAGCACTGGGGTTCTGTGCTTTCCCAGAGATGTCATATCTCACGGTGCTCGTTCTCGGCAGAGCCTGTTTCCTAAAAGGCAAACGTCTGGCTATTCCTCCTACAAGAAATGTGCCAGCCCTGAAATCTGTTGCTGGTCCTCACCTTCCCTTGGCAGCCTATTCACAGGCACAACAGCACTGGGGATCTGTGCTTTCCCAGAGATGTCATATCTCACGGTGCTCGTTCTCGGCAGAGCCTGTTTCCGAAAAGGCAAACGTCTGGCTATTCCTCCTACAAGAAATGTGGCAGCCCTGAAAGCTGTTGCTGGTCCTCACCTTCCCTTGGCAGCCTATTCACAGGCACAACAGCACTGGGGATCTGTGCTTTCCCAGAGATGTCATATCTCATGGTGCTCGTTCTCGGCAGAGCCTGTTTCCGAAAAGGCAAACGTCTGGCTATTCCTCCTATAAGAAATGTGCCAGCCCTGAAAGCTGTTGCTGGTCCTCACCTTCCCTTGGCAGTCTATTCACAGGCACAACAGCACTGGGGATCTGTGCTTTCCCAGAGATGTCATATCTCACGGTGCTCGTTCTCGGCAGAGCCTGTTTCCGAAAAGGCAAACGTCTGGCTCCTTCTCCCACAAGGAAGGGGACAGCCCTGAAAGGTGTTGCTGGTCTTCACCTTCCCTTGGCAGCCTATTCACAGGCACAACAGCACTGGGGATCTGTGCTTTCCCAGAGATGTCATATCTCACGGTGCTCGTTCTCGGCAGAGCCTGTTTCCGAAAACGCAAACGTTCGGATCCTTCTCCCACAAGGAAGGGGACAGCCCTGAAAGGTGTTGCTGGTCTTCACCTTCCCTTGGCAGCCTATTCACAGGCACAACAGCACTGGGGATCTGTGCTTTCCCAGAGATGTCATATCTCACGGTGCTCGTTCTCGGCAGAGCCTGTTTCCGAAAAGGCAAACGTCTGGCTATTCCTCCTATAAGAAATATGCCAGCCCTGAAAGCTGTTGCTGGTCCTCACCTTCCCTTGGCAGCCTATTCACAGGCACAACAGCACTGGGGATCTGTGCTTTCCCAGAGATGTCATATCTCACGGTGCTCGTTCTCAGCAGAGCCTGTTTCAAAACAAGGCAAACGTCTGGCTATTCCTCCTATAAGAAATGTGGCAGCCCTGAAAGCTGTTGCTGGTCCTCACCTTCCCTTGGCAGCCTATTCACAGGCACAACAGCACTGGGGATCTGTGCTTTCCCAGAGATGTCATATCTCACGGTGCTCGTTCTCGGCAGAGCCTGTTTCCGAAAACGCAAACGTCCGGATCCTTCTCCCACAAGGAAGGGGACAGCCCTGAAAGGTGTTGCTGGTCTTCACCTTCCCTTGGCAGCCTATTCACAGGCACAACAGCACTGGGGATCTGTGCTTTCCCAGAGATGTCATATCTCACGGTGCTCGTTCTCGGCAGAGCCTGTTTCCGAAAAGGCAAACGTCTGGCTATTCCTCCTACAAGAAATGTGCCAGCCCTGAAAGCTGTTGCTGGTCCTCACCTTCCCTTGGCAGCCTATTCACAGGCACAATAGCACTGGGGTTCTGTGCTTTCCCAGAGATGTCATATCTCACGGTGCTCGTTCTCGGCAGAGCCTGTTTCCTAAAAGGCAAACGTCTGGCTATTCCTCCTACAAGAAATGTGCCAGCCCTGAAATCTGTTGCTGGTCCTCACCTTCCCTTGGCAGCCTATTCACAGGCACAACAGCACTGGGGATCTGTGCTTTCCCAGAGATGTCATATCTCACGGTGCTCGTTCTCGGCAGAGCCTGTTTCCTAAAAGGCAAACGTCTGGCTATTCCTCCTACAAGAAATGTGCCAGCCCTGAAAGCTGTTGCTGGTCCTCACCTTCCCTTGGCAGCCTATTCACAGGCACAACAGCACTGGGGATCTGTGCTTTCCCAGAGATGTCATATCTCACGGTGCTCGTTCTCGGCAGAGCCTGTTTCCGAAAAGGCAAACGTCTGGCTATTCCTCCTATAAGAAATGTGCCAGCCCTGAAAGCTGTTGCTGGTCCTCACCTTCCCTTGGCAGCCTATTCACAGGCACAATAGCACTGGGGTTCTGTGCTTTCCCAGAGATGTCATATCTCACGGTGCTCGTTCTCGGCAGAGCCTGTTTCCTAAAAGGCAAACGTCTGGCTATTCCTCCTACAAGAAATGTGCCAGCCCTGAAATCTGTTGCTGGTCCTCACCTTCCCTTGGCAGCCTATTCACAGGCACAACAGCACTGGGGATCTGTGCTTTCCCAGAGATGTCATATCTCACGGTGCTCGTTCTCGGCAGAGCCTGTTTCCTAAAAGGCAAACGTCTGGCTATTCCTCCTACAAGAAATGTGGCAGCCCTGAAAGCTGTTGCTGGTCCTCACCTTCCCTTGGCAGCCTATTCACAGGCACAACAGCACTGGGGATCTGTGCTTTCCCAGAGATGTCATATCTCACGGTGCTCGTTCTCGGCAGAGCCTGTTTCCGAAAAGGCAAACGTCTGGCTATTCCTCCTATAAGAAATGTGCCAGCCCTGAAAGCTGTTGCTGGTCCTCACCTTCCCTTGGCAGCCTATTCACAGGCACAACAGCACTGGGGATCTGTGCTTTCCCAGAGATGTCATATCTCACGGTGCTCGTTCTCGGCAGAGCCTGTTTCCGAAAAGGCAAACGTCCGGATCCTTCTCCCACAAGGAAGGGGACAGCCCTGAAAGGTGTTGCTGGTCTTCACCTTCCCTTGGCAGCCTATTCACAGGCACAACAGCACTGGGGATCTGTGCTTTCCCAGAGATGTCATATCTCACGGTGCTCGTTCTCGGCAGAGCCTGTTTCCGAAAACGCAAACGTCCGGATCCTTCTCCCACAAGGAAGGGGACAGCCCTGAAAGGTGTTGCTGGTCTTCACCTTCCCTTGGCAGCCTATTCACAGGCACAACAGCACTGGGGATCTGTGCTTTCCCAGAGATGTCATATCTCACGGTGCTCGTTCTCGGCAGAGCCTGTTTCCGAAAAGGCAAACGTCTGGCTATTCCTCCTACAAGAAATGTGCCAGCCCTGAAAGCTGTTGCTGGTCCTCACCTTCCCTTGGCAGCCTATTCACAGGCACAATAGCACTGGGGTTCTGTGCTTTCCCAGAGATGTCATATCTCACGGTGCTCGTTCTCGGCAGAGCCTGTTTCCTAAAAGGCAAACGTCTGGCTATTCCTCCTACAAGAAATGTGCCAGCCCTGATAGCAGTTGCTGGTCCTCACCTTCCCTTGGCAGCCTATTCACAGGCACAACAGCACTGGGGATCTGTGCTTTCCCAGAGATGTCATATCTCACGGTGCTCGTTCTCGGCAGAGCCTGTTTCCGAAAACGCAAACGTTCGGATCCTTCTCCCACAAGGAAGGGGACAG
This sequence comes from Buteo buteo, assembly GCF_964188355.1. Classification (NCBI taxonomy): domain Eukaryota; kingdom Metazoa; phylum Chordata; class Aves; order Accipitriformes; family Accipitridae; genus Buteo; species Buteo buteo. The sequence continues at coordinate 26,592,403 of NC_134177.1, forward strand.
CCCTGAAAGCTGTTGCTGGTCTTCACCTTCCCTTGGCAGCCTATTCACAGGCACAACAGCACTGGGGATCTGTGCTTTCCCAGAGATGTCATATCTCACGGTGCTCGTTCTCGGCAGAGCCTGTTTCCGAAAACGCAAACGTTCGGATCCTTCTCCCACAAGGAAGGGGACAGCCCTGAAAGGTGTTGCTGGTCTTCACCTTCCCTTGGCAGCCTATTCACAGGCACAACAGCACTGGGGATCTGTGCTTTCCCAGAGATGTCATATCTCACGGTGCTCGTTCTCGGCAGAGCCTGTTTCCGAAAAGGCAAACGTCTGGCTATTCCTCCTACAAGAAATGTGCCAGCCCTGAAAGCTGTTGCTGGTCCTCACCTTCCCTTGGCAGCCTATTCACAGGCACAATAGCACTGGGGTTCTGTGCTTTCCCAGAGATGTCATATCTCACGGTGCTCGTTCTCGGCAGAGCCTGTTTCCTAAAAGGCAAACGTCTGGCTATTCCTCCTACAAGAAATGTGCCAGCCCTGAAATCTGTTGCTGGTCCTCACCTTCCCTTGGCAGCCTATTCACAGGCACAACAGCACTGGGGATCTGTGCTTTCCCAGAGATGTCATATCTCACGGTGCTCGTTCTCGGCAGAGCCTGTTTCCTAAAAGGCAAACGTCTGGCTATTCCTCCTATAAGAAATGTGCCAGCCCTGAAAGCTGTTGCTGGTCTTCACCTTCCCTTGGCAGCCTATTCACAGGCACAACAGCACTGGGGATCTGTGCTTTCCCAGAGATGTCATATCTCACGGTGCTCGTTCTCGGCAGAGCCTGTTTCCGAAAAGGCAAACGTCTGGCTATTCCTCCTATAAGAAATGTGCCAGCCCTGAAAGCTGTTGCTGGTCCTCACCTTCCCTTGGCAGTCTATTCACAGGCACAACAGCACTGGGGATCTGTGCTTTCCCAGAGATGTCATATCTCACGGTGCTCGTTCTCGGCAGAGCCTGTTTCCGAAAACGCAAACGTCCGGATCCTTCTCCCACAAGGAAGGGGACAGCCCTGAAAGGTGTTGCTGGTCTTCACCTTCCCTTGGCAGCCTATTCACAGGCACAACAGCACTGGGGATCTGTGCTTTCCCAGAGATGTCATATCTCACGGTGCTCGTTCTCGGCAGAGCCTGTTTCCGAAAACGCAAACGTTCGGATCCTTCTCCCACAAGGAAGGGGACAGCCCTGAAAGCTGTTGCTGGTCTTCACCTTCCCTTGGCAGCCTATTCACAGGCACAACAGCACTGGGGATCTGTGCTTTCCCAGAGATGTCATATCTCACGGTGCTCGTTCTCGGCAGAGCCTGTTTCCGAAAACGCAAACGTTCGGATCCTTCTCCCACAAGGAAGGGGACAGCCCTGAAAGGTGTTGCTGGTCTTCACCTTCCCTTGGCAGCCTATTCACAGGCACAACAGCACTGGGGATCTGTGCTTTCCCAGAGATGTCATATCTCACGGTGCTCGTTCTCGGCAGAGCCTGTTTCCGAAAAGGCAAACGTCTGGCTATTCCTCCTACAAGAAATGTGCCAGCCCTGAAAGCTGTTGCTGGTCCTCACCTTCCCTTGGCAGCCTATTCACAGGCACAATAGCACTGGGGTTCTGTGCTTTCCCAGAGATGTCATATCTCACGGTGCTCGTTCTCGGCAGAGCCTGTTTCCTAAAAGGCAAACGTCTGGCTATTCCTCCTACAAGAAATGTGCCAGCCCTGAAAGCTGTTGCTGGTCCTCACCTTCCCTTGGCAGCCTATTCACAGGCACAACAGCACTGGGGATCTGTGCTTTCCCAGAGATGTCATATCTCACGGTGCTCGTTCTCGGCAGAGCCTGTTTCCTAAAAGGCAAACGTCTGGCTATTCCTCCTATAAGAAATGTGCCAGCCCTGAAAGCTGTTGCTGGTCTTCACCTTCCCTTGGCAGCCTATTCACAGGCACAACAGCACTGGGGATCTGTGCTTTCCCAGAGATGTCATATCTCACGGTGCTCGTTCTCGGCAGAGCCTGTTTCCGAAAAGGCAAACGTCTGGCTATTCCTCCTATAAGAAATGTGCCAGCCCTGAAAGCTGTTGCTGGTCCTCACCTTCCCTTGGCAGTCTATTCACAGGCACAACAGCACTGGGGATCTGTGCTTTCCCAGAGATGTCATATCTCACGGTGCTCGTTCTCGGCAGAGCCTGTTTCCGAAAACGCAAACGTCCGGATCCTTCTCCCACAAGGAAGGGGACAGCCCTGAAAGGTGTTGCTGGTCTTCACCTTCCCTTGGCAGCCTATTCACAGGCACAACAGCACTGGGGATCTGTGCTTTCCCAGAGATGTCATATCTCACGGTGCTCGTTCTCGGCAGAGCCTGTTTCCGAAAACGCAAACGTTCGGATCCTTCTCCCACAAGGAAGGGGACAGCCCTGAAAGCTGTTGCTGGTCTTCACCTTCCCTTGGCAGCCTATTCACAGGCACAACAGCACTGGGGATCTGTGCTTTCCCAGAGATGTCATATCTCACGGTTCTCGTTCTCGGCATAGCCTGTTTCCGAAAACGCAAACGTCTGGCTATTCCTCCTATAAGAAATGTGCCAGCCCTGAAAGCTGTTGCTGGTCCTCACCTTCCCTTGGCAGCCTATTCACAGGCACAACAGCACTGGGGATCTGTGCTTTCCCAGAGATGTCATATCTCACGGTGCTCGTTCTCGGCAGAGCCTGTTTCCGAAAAGGCAAACGTCTGGCTATTCCTCCTACAAGAAATGTGGCAGCCCTGATAGCAGTTGCTGGTCCTCACCTTCCCTTGGCAGCCTATTCACAGGCACAACAGCACTGGGGATCTGTGCTTTCCCAGAGATGTCATATCTCACGGTGCTCGTTCTCGGCAGAGCCTGTTTCCGAAAAGGCAAACGTCTGGCTATTCCTCCTACAAGAAATGTGGCAGCCCTGAAAGCTGTTGCTGGTCCTCACCTTCCCTTGGCAGCCTATTCACAGGCACAACAGCACTGGGGATCTGTGCTTTCCCAGAGATGTCATATCTCACGGTGCTCGTTCTCGGCAGAGCCTGTTTCCGAAAAGGCAAAGGTCTGGCTATTCCTCCTATAAGAAATGTGCCAGCCCTGAAAGCTGTTGCTGGTCCTCACCTTCCCTTGGCAGCCTATTCACAGGCACAACAGCACTGGGGATCTGTGCTTTCCCAGAGATGTCATATCTCATGGTGCTCGTTCTCGGCAGAGCCTGTTTCCCAAAAGGCAAACGTCCGGATCCTTCTCCCACAAGGAAGGGGACAGCCCTGAAAGCTGTTGCTGGTCCTCACCTTCCCTTGGCAGTCTATTCACAGGCACAACAGCACTGGGGATCTGTGCTTTCCCAGAGATGTCATATCTCACGGTGCTCGTTCTCGGCAGAGCCTGTTTTCTGAAAAGGCAAACATCTGGCTATTCCTCCTACAAGAAATGTGCCAGCCCTGAAAGCTGTTGCTGGTCCTCACCTTCCCTTGGCAGCCTATTCACAGGCACAACAGCACTGGGGATCTGTGCTTTCCCAGAGATGTCATATCTCACGGTGCTCGTTCTCGGCAGAGCCTGTTTCCGAAAACGCAAACGTCCGGATCCTTCTCCCACAAGGAAGGGGACAGCCCTGAAAGGTGTTGCTGGTCTTCACCTTCCCTTGGCAGTCTATTCACAGGCACAACAGCACTGGGGATCTGTGCTTTCCCAGAGATGTCATATCTCACGGTGCTCGTTCTCGGCAGAGCCTGTTTCCCAAAAGGCAAACGTCTGGCTATTCCTCCTACAAGAAATGTGCCAGCCCTGAAAGCTGTTGCTAGTCCTCACCTTCCCTTGGCAGCCTATTCACAGGCACAACAGCACTGGGGATCTGTGCTTTCCCAGAGATGTCATATCTCACGGTGCTCGTTCTCGGCAGAGCCTGTTTCCGAAAAGGCAAACGTCTGGCTATTCCTCCTATAAGAAATGTGCCAGCCCTGAAAGCTGTTGCTGGTCCTCACCTTCCCTTGGCAGTCTATTCACAGGCACAACAGCACTGGGGATCTGTGCTTTCCCAGAGATGTCATATCTCACGGTGCTCGTTATCAGCAGAGCCTGTTTCAAAAAAAGGCAAACGTCTGGCTATTCCTCCTATAAGAAATGTGCCAGCCCTGAAAGCTGTTGCTGGTCCTCACCTTCCCTTGGCAGCCTATTCACAGGCACAACAGCACTGGGGATCTGTGCTTTCCCAGAGATGTCATATCTCACGGTGCTCGTTCTCGGCAGAGCCTGTTTCCGAAAACGCAAACGTCCGGATCCTTCTCCCACAAGGAAGGGGACAGCCCTGAAAGGTGTTGCTGGTCTTCACCTTCCCTTGGCAGCCTATTCACAGGCACAACAGCACTGGGGATCTGTGCTTTCCCAGAGATGTCATATCTCACGGTGCTCGTTCTCGGCAGAGCCTGTTTCCGAAAAGGCAAACGTCTGGCTATTCCTCCTACAAGAAATGTGCCAGCCCTGAAAGCTGTTGCTGGTCCTCACCTTCCCTTGGCAGCCTATTCACAGGCACAACAGCACTGGGGATCTGTGCTTTCCCAGAGATGTCATATCTCACGGTGCTCGTTCTCGGCAGAGCCTGTTTCCTAAAAGGCAAACGTCTGGCTATTCCTCCTACAAGAAATGTGCCAGCCCTGAAATCTGTTGCTGGTCCTCACCTTCCCTTGGCAGCCTATTCACAGGCACAACAGCACTGGGGATCTGTGCTTTCCCAGAGATGTCATATATCACGGTGCTCGTTCTCGGCAGAGCCTGTTTCCGAAAACGCAAACGTTCGGATCCTTCTCCCACAAGGAAGGGGACAGCCCTGAAAGGTGTTGCTGGTCTTCACCTTCCCTTGGCAGCCTATTCACAGGCACAACAGCACTGGGGATCTGTGCTTTCCCAGAGATGTCATATCTCACGGTGCTCGTTCTCGGCAGAGCCTGTTTCCGAAAAGGCAAACGTCTGGCTATTCCTCCTACAAGAAATGTGCCAGCCCTGAAAGCTGTTGCTGGTCCTCACCTTCCCTTGGCAGCCTATTCACAGGCACAATAGCACTGGGGTTCTGTGCTTTCCCAGAGATGTCATATCTCACGGTGCTCGTTCTCGGCAGAGCCTGTTTCCTAAAAGGCAAACGTCTGGCTATTCCTCCTACAAGAAATGTGGCAGCCCTGATAGCAGTTGCTGGTCCTCACCTTCCCTTGGCAGCCTATTCACAGGCATAACAGCACTGGGGATCTGTGCTTTCCCAGAGATGTCATATCTCACGGTGCTCGTTCTCGGCAGAGCCTGTTTCCGAAAAGGCAAACGTCTGGCTATTCCTCCTATAAGAAATGTGCCAGCCCTGAAAGCTGTTGCTGGTCCTCACCTTCCCTTGGCAGCCTATTCACAGGCACAACAGCACTGGGGATCTGTGCTTTCCCAGAGATGTCATATCTCACGGTGCTCGTTCTCGGCAGAGCCTGTTTCCGAAAACGCAAACGTCCGGATCCTTCTCCCACAAGGAAGGGGACAGCCCTGAAAGGTGTTGCTGGTCTTCACCTTCCCTTGGCAGCCTATTCACAGGCACAACAGCACTGGGGATCTGTGCTTTCCCAGAGATGTCATATCTCACGGTGCTCGTTCTCGGCAGAGCCTGTTTCCGAAAACGCAAACGTTCGGATCCTTCTCCCACAAGGAAGGGGACAGCCCTGAAAGGTGTTGCTGGTCTTCACCTTCCCTTGGCAGCCTATTCACAGGCACAACAGCACTGGGGATCTGTGCTTTCCCAGAGATGTCATATCTCACGGTTCTCGTTCTCGGCATAGCCTGTTTCCAAAAACGCAAACGTCTGGCTATTCCTCCTATAAGAAATGTGCCAGCCCTGAAAGCTGTTGCTGGTCTTCACCTTCCCTTGGCAGCCTATTCACAGGCACAACAGCACTGGGGATCTGTGCTTTCCCAGAGATGTCATATCTCACGGTGCTCGTTCTCGGCAGAGCCTGTTTCCGAAAACGCAAACGTTCGGATCCTTCTCCCACAAGGAAGGGGACAGCCCTGAAAGGTGTTGCTGGTCTTCACCTTCCCTTGGCAGCCTATTCACAGGCACAACAGCACTGGGGATCTGTGCTTTCCCAGAGATGTCATATCTCACGGTGCTCGTTCTCGGCAGAGCCTGTTTCCGAAAACGCAAACGTTCGGATCCTTCTCCCACAAGGAAGGGGACAGCCCTGAAAGGTGTTGCTGGTCTTCACCTTCCCTTGGCAGCCTATTCACAGGCACAACAGCACTGGGGATCTGTGCTTTCCCAGAGATGTCATATCTCACGGTGCTCGTTCTCGGCAGAGCCTGTTTCCGAAAAGGCAAACGTCTGGCTATTCCTCCTACAAGAAATGTGCCAGCCCTGAAAGCTGTTGCTAGTCCTCACCTTCCCTTGGCAGCCTATTCACAGCCACAACAGCACTGGGGATCTGTGCTTTCCCAGAGATGTCATATCTCACGGTGCTCGTTCTCGGCAGAGCCTGTTTCCAAAAACGCAAACGTCCGGATTCTTCTCCCACAAGGAAGGGGACAGCCCTGAAAGGTGTTGCTGGTCTTCACCTTCCCTTGGCAGCCTATTCACAGGCACAACAGCACTGGGGATCTGTGCTTTCCCAGAGATGTCATATCTCACGGTGCTCGTTCTCGGCAGAGCCTGTTTCCGAAAAGGCAAACGTCTGGCTATTCCTCCTACAAGTAATGTGCCAGCCCTGAAAGCTCTTGCTGGTCCTCACCTTCCCTTGGCAGCCTATTCACAGGCACAACAGCACTGGGGATCTGTGCTTTCCCAGAGATGTCATATCTCACGGTGCTCGTTCTCGGCAGAGCCTGTTTCCGAAAAGGCAAACGTCTGGCTATTCCTCCTACAAGAAATGTGGCAGCCCTGAAAGCTGTTGCTAGTCCTCAACTTCCCTTGGCAGCCTATTCACAGGCACAACAGCACTGGGGATCTGTGCTTTCCCAGAGATGTCATATCTCACGGTGCTCGTTCTCGGCAGAGCCTGTTTCCGAAAACGCAAACGTCCGGATCCTTCTCCCACAAGGAAGGGGACAGCCCTGAAAGGTGTTGCTGGTCTTCACCTTCCCTTGGCAGCCTATTCACAGGCACAACAGCACTGGGGATCTGTGCTTTCCCAGAGATGTCATATCTCACGGTGCTCGTTCTCGGCAGAGCCTGTTTCCCAAAAGGCAAACGTCTGGCTATTCCTCCTACAAGAAATGTGCCAGCCCTGAAAGCTGTTGCTAGTCCTCACCTTCCCTTGGCAGCCTATTCACAGGCACAACAGCACTGGGGATCTGTGCTTTCCCAGAGATGTCATATCTCACGGTGCTCGTTCTCAGCAGAGCCTGTTTCAAAAAAAGGCAAACGTCTGGCTATTCCTCCTATAAGAAATGTGCCAGCCCTGAAAGCTGTTGCTGGTCCTCACCTTCCCTTGGCAGCCTATTCACAGGCACAACAGCACTGGGGATCTGTGCTTTCCCAGAGATGTCATATCTCACGGTGCTCGTTCTCGGCAGAGCCTGTTTCCGAAAACGCAAACGTCCGGATCCTTCTCCCACAAGGAAGGGGACAGCCCTGAAAGGTGTTGCTGGTCTTCACCTTCCCTTGGCAGCCTATTCACAGGCACAACAGCACTGGGGATCTGTGCTTTCCCAGAGATGTCATATCTCACGGTGCTCGTTCTCGGCAGAGCCTGTTTCCGAAAAGGCAAACGTCTGGCTATTCCTCCTACAAGAAATGTGCCAGCCCTGAAAGCTGTTGCTGGTCCTCACCTTCCCTTGGCAGCCTATTCACAGGCACAATAGCACTGGGGTTCTGTGCTTTCCCAGAGATGTCATATCTCACGGTGCTCGTTCTCGGCAGAGCCTGTTTCCTAAAAGGCAAACGTCTGGCTATTCCTCCTACAAGAAATGTGCCAGCCCTGAAATCTGTTGCTGGTCCTCACCTTCCCTTGGCAGCCTATTCACAGGCACAACAGCACTGGGGATCTGTGCTTTCCCAGAGATGTCATATCTCACGGTGCTCGTTCTCGGCAGAGCCTGTTTCCGAAAACGCAAACGTTCGGATCCTTCTCCCACAAGGAAGGGGACAGCCCTGAAAGGTGTTGCTGGTCTTCACCTTCCCTTGGCAGCCTATTCACAGGCACAACAGCACTGGGGATCTGTGCTTTCCCAGAGATGTCATATCTCACGGTGCTCGTTCTCGGCAGAGCCTGTTTCCGAAAAGGCAAACGTCTGGCTATTCCTCCTACAAGAAATGTGCCAGCCCTGAAAGCTGTTGCTGGTCCTCACCTTCCCTTGGCAGCCTATTCACAGGCACAATAGCACTGGGGTTCTGTGCTTTCCCAGAGATGTCATATCTCACGGTGCTCGTTCTCGGCAGAGCCTGTTTCCGAAAAGGCAAACGTCTGGTTATTCCTCCTATAAGAAATGTGCCAGCCCTGAAAGCTGTTGCTGGTCCTCACCTTCCCTTGGCAGCCTATTCACAGGCACAACAGCACTGGGGATCTGTGCTTTCCCAGAGATGTCATATCTCACGGTGCTCGTTCTCGGCAGAGCCTGTTTCCGAAAACGCAAACGTCCGGATCCTTCTCCCACAAGGAAGGGGACAGCCCTGAAAGGTGTTGCTGGTCTTCACCTTCCCTTGGCAGCCTATTCACAGGCACAACAGCACTGGGGATCTGTGCTTTCCCAGAGATGTCATATCTCACGGTGCTCGTTCTCGGCAGAGCCTGTTTCCGAAAACGCAAACGTTCGGATCCTTCTCCCACAAGGAAGGGGACAGCCCTGAAAGGTGTTGCTGGTCTTCACCTTCCCTTGGCAGCCTATTCACAGGCACAACAGCACTGGGGATCTGTGCTTTCCCAGAGATGTCATATCTCACGGTTCTCGTTCTCGGCATAGCCTGTTTCCGAAAACGCAAACGTCTGGCTATTCCTCCTATAAGAAATGTGCCAGCCCTGAAAGGTGTTGCTGGTCTTCACCTTCCCTTGGCAGCCTATTCACAGGCACAACAGCACTGGGGATCTGTGCTTTCCCAGAGATGTCATATCTCACGGTGCTCGTTCTCGGCAGAGCCTGTTTCCGAAAACGCAAACGTTCGGATCCTTCTCCCACAAGGAAGGGGACAGCCCTGAAAGGTGTTGCTGGTCTTCACCTTCCCTTGGCAGCCTATTCACAGGCACAACAGCACTGGGGATCTGTGCTTTCCCAGAGATGTCATATCTCACGGTGCTCGTTCTCGGCAGAGCCTGTTTCCGAAAAGGCAAACGTCTGGCTATTCCTCCTACAAGAAATGTGCCAGCCCTGAAAGCTGTTGCTAGTCCTCACCTTCCCTTGGCAGCCTATTCACAGGCACAACAGCACTGGGGATCTGTGCTTTCCCAGAGATGTCATATCTCACGGTGCTCGTTCTCGGCACAGCCTGTTTCCAAAAACGCAAACGTCCGGATTCTTCTCCCACAAGGAAGGGGACAGCCCTGAAAGGTGTTGCTGGTCTTCACCTTCCCTTGGCAGCCTATTCACAGGCACAACAGCACTGGGGATCTGTGCTTTCCCAGAGATGTCATATCTCACGGTGCTCGTTCTCGGCAGAGCCTGTTTCCGAAAAGGCAAACGTCTGGCTATTCCTCCTACAAGTAATGTGCCAGCCCTGAAAGCTGTTGCTGGTCCTCACCTTCCCTTGGCAGCCTATTCACAGGCACAACAGCACTGGGGATCTGTGCTTTCCCAGAGATGTCATATCTCACGGTGCTCGTTCTCGGCAGAGCCTGTTTCCGAAAAGGCAAACGTCTGGCTATTCCTCCTACAAGAAATGTGGCAGCCCTGAAAGCTGTTGCTAGTCCTCACCTTCCCTTGGCAGCCTATTCACAGGCACAACAGCACTGGGGATCTGTGCTTTCCCAGAGATGTCATATCTCACGGTGCTCGTTCTCGGCAGAGCCTGTTTCCGAAAACGCAAACGTCCGGATCCTTCTCCCACAAGGAAGGGGACAGCCCTGAAAGGTGTTGCTGGTCTTCACCTTCCCTTGGCAGCCTATTCACAGGCACAACAGCACTGGGGATCTGTGCTTTCCCAGAGATGTCATATCTCACGGTGCTCGTTCTCGGCAGAGCCTGTTTCCCAAAAGGCAAACGTCTGGCTATTCCTCCTACAAGAAATGTGCCAGCCCTGAAAGCTGTTGCTAGTCCTCACCTTCCCTTGGCAGCCTATTCACAGGCACAACAGCACTGGGGATCTGTGCTTTCCCAGAGATGTCATATCTCACGGTGCTCGTTCTCGGCAGAGCCTGTTTCCGAAAAGGCAAACGTCTGGCTATTCCTCCTATAAGAAATGTGCCAGCCCTGAAAGCTGTTGCTGGTCCTCACCTTCCCTTGGCAGTCTATTCACAGGCACAACAGCACTGGGGATCTGTGCTTTCCCAGAGATGTCATATCTCACGGTGCTCGTTCTCGGCAGAGCCTGTTTCCGAAAACGCAAACGTCCGGATCCTTCTCCCACAAGGAAGGGGACAGCCCTGAAAGGTGTTGCTGGTCTTCACCTTCCCTTGGCAGCCTATTCACAGGCACAACAGCACTGGGGATCTGTGCTTTCCCAGAGATGTCATATCTCACGGTGCTCGTTCTCGGCAGAGCCTGTTTCCGAAAAGGCAAACGTCTGGCTATTCCTCCTACAAGAAATGTGCCAGCCCTGAAAGCTGTTGCTGGTCCTCACCTTCCCTTGGCAGCCTATTCACAGGCACAATAGCACTGGGGTTCTGTGCTTTCCCAGAGATGTCATATCTCACGGTGCTCGTTCTCGGCAGAGCCTGTTTCCTAAAAGGCAAACGTCTGGCTATTCCTCCTACAAGAAATGTGGCAGCCCTGAAAGGTGTTGCTGGTCCTCACCTTCCCTTGGCAGCCTATTCACAGGCACAACAGCACTGGGGATCTGTGCTTTCCCAGAGATGTCATATCTCACGGTGCTCGTTTTCGGCAGAGCCTGTTTCCGAAAAGGCAAACGTCTGGCTATTCCTCCTATAAGAAATGTGCCAGCCCTGAAAGCTGTTGCTGGTCCTCACCTTCCCTTGGCAGTCTATTCACAGGCACAACAGCACTGGGGATCTGTGCTTTCCCAGAGATGTCATATCTCACGGTGCTCGTTCTCGGCAGAGCCTGTTTCCGAAAACGCAAACGTCCGGATCCTTCTCCCACAAGGAAGGGGACAGCCCTGAAAGGTGTTGCTGGTCTTCACCTTCCCTTGGCAGCCTATTCACAGGCACAACAGCACTGGGGATCTGTGCTTTCCCAGAGATGTCATATCTCACGGTGCTCGTTCTCGGCAGAGCCTGTTTCCGAAAACGCAAACGTTCGGATCCTTCTCCCACAAGGAAGGGGACAGCCCTGAAAGGTGTTGCTGGTCTTCACCTTCCCTTGGCAGCCTATTCACAGGCACAACAGCACTGGGGATCTGTGCTTTCCCAGAGATGTCATATCTCACGGTGCTCGTTCTCGGCAGAGCCTGTTTCCGAAAAGGCAAAGGTCTGGCTATTCCTCCTATAAGAAATGTGCCAGCCCTGAAAGGTGTTGCTGGTCCTCACCTTCCCTTGGCAGCCTATTCACAGGCACAACAGCACTGGGGTTCTGTGCTTTCCCAGAGATGTCATATCTCACGGTGCTCGTTCTCGGCAGAGCCTGTTTCCTAAAAGGCAAACGTTCGGATCCTTCTCCCACAAGGAAGGGGACAGCCCTGAAAGGTGTTGCTGGTCTTCACCTTCCCTTGGCAGCCTATTCACAGGCACAACAGCACTGGGGATCTGTGCTTTCCCAGAGATGTCATATCTCACGGTGCTCGTTCTCGGCAGAGCCTGTTTCCGAAAAGGCAAACGTCTGGCTATTCCTCCTACAAGAAATGTGCCAGCCCTGAAAGCTGTTGCTAGTCCTCACCTTCCCTTGGCAGCCTATTCACAGGCACAACAGCACTGGGGATCTGTGCTTTCCCAGAGATGTCATATCTCACGGTGCTCGTTCTCGGCACAGCCTGTTTCCAAAAACGCAAACGTCCGGATTCTTCTCCCACAAGGAAGGGGACAGCCCTGAAAGGTGTTGCTGGTCTTCACCTTCCCTTGGCAGCCTATTCACAGGCACAACAGCACTGGGGATCTGTGCTTTCCCAGAGATGTCATATCTCACGGTGCTCGTTCTCGGCAGAGCCTGTTTCCGAAAAGGCAAACGTCTGGCTATTCCTCCTACAAGTAATGTGCCAGCCCTGAAAGCTGTTGCTGGTCCTCACCTTCCCTTGGCAGCCTATTCACAGGCACAACAGCACTGGGGATCTGTGCTTTCCCAGAGATGTCATATCTCACGGTGCTCGTTCTCGGCAGAGCCTGTTTCCGAAAACGCAAACGTCCGGATCCTTCTCCCACAAGGAAGGGGACAGCCCTGAAAGGTGTTGCTGGTCTTCACCTTCCCTTGGCAGCCTATTCACAGGCACAACAGCACTGGGGATCTGTGCTTTCCCAGAGATGTCATATCTCACGGTGCTCGTTCTCGGCAGAGCCTGTTTCCCAAAAGGCAAACGTCTGGCTATTCCTCCTACAAGAAATGTGCCAGCCCTGAAAGCTGTTGCTAGTCCTCACCTTCCCTTGGCAGCCTATTCACAGGCACAACAGCACTGGGGATCTGTGCTTTCCCAGAGATGTCATATCTCACGGTGCTCGTTCTCGGCAGAGCCTGTTTCCGAAAAGGCAAACGTCTGGCTATTCCTCCTATAAGAAATGTGCCAGCCCTGAAAGCTGTTGCTGGTCCTCACCTTCCCTTGGCAGTCTATTCACAGGCACAACAGCACTGGGGATCTGTGCTTTCCCAGAGATGTCATATCTCACGGTGCTCGTTCTCGGCAGAGCCTGTTTCCGAAAACGCAAACGTCCGGATCCTTCTCCCACAAGGAAGGGGACAGCCCTGAAAGGTGTTGCTGGTCTTCACCTTCCCTTGGCAGCCTATTCACAGGCACAACAGCACTGGGGATCTGTGCTTTCCCAGAGATGTCATATCTCACGGTGCTCGTTCTCGGCAGAGCCTGTTTCCGAAAAGGCAAACGTCTGGCTATTCCTCCTACAAGAAATGTGCCAGCCCTGAAAGCTGTTGCTGGTCCTCACCTTCCCTTGGCAGCCTATTCACAGGCACAATAGCACTGGGGTTCTGTGCTTTCCCAGAGATGTCATATCTCACGGTGCTCGTTCTCGGCAGAGCCTGTTTCCTAAAAGGCAAACGTCTGGCTATTCCTCCTACAAGAAATGTGGCAGCCCTGAAAGGTGTTGCTGGTCCTCACCTTCCCTTGGCAGCCTATTCACAGGCACAACAGCACTGGGGATCTGTGCTTTCCCAGAGATGTCATATCTCACGGTGCTCGTTTTCGGCAGAGCCTGTTTCCGAAAAGGCAAACGTCTGGCTATTCCTCCTATAAGAAATGTGCCAGCCCTGAAAGCTGTTGCTGGTCCTCACCTTCCCTTGGCAGTCTATTCACAGGCACAACAGCACTGGGGATCTGTGCTTTCCCAGAGATGTCATATCTCACGGTGCTCGTTCTCGGCAGAGCCTGTTTCCGAAAACGCAAACGTCCGGATCCTTCTCCCACAAGGAAGGGGACAGCCCTGAAAGGTGTTGCTGGTCTTCACCTTCCCTTGGCAGCCTATTCACAGGCACAACAGCACTGGGGATCTGTGCTTTCCCAGAGATGTCATATCTCACGGTGCTCGTTCTCGGCAGAGCCTGTTTCCGAAAACGCAAACGTTCGGATCCTTCTCCCACAAGGAAGGGGACAGCCCTGAAAGGTGTTGCTGGTCTTCACCTTCCCTTGGCAGCCTATTCACAGGCACAACAGCACTGGGGATCTGTGCTTTCCCAGAGATGTCATATCTCACGGTGCTCGTTCTCGGCAGAGCCTGTTTCCGAAAAGGCAAAGGTCTGGCTATTCCTCCTATAAGAAATGTGCCAGCCCTGAAAGGTGTTGCTGGTCCTCACCTTCCCTTGGCAGCCTATTCACAGGCACAACAGCACTGGGGTTCTGTGCTTTCCCAGAGATGTCATATCTCACGGTGCTCGTTCTCGGCAGAGCCTGTTTCCTAAAAGGCAAACGTTCGGATCCTTCTCCCACAAGGAAGGGGACAGCCCTGAAAGGTGTTGCTGGTCTTCACCTTCCCTTGGCAGCCTATTCACAGGCACAACAGCACTGGGGATCTGTGCTTTCCCAGAGATGTCATATCTCACGGTGCTCGTTCTCGGCAGAGCCTGTTTCCGAAAAGGCAAACGTCTGGCTATTCCTCCTACAAGAAATGTGCCAGCCCTGAAAGCTGTTGCTGGTCCTCACCTTCCCTTGGCAGCCTATTCACAGGCACAATAGCACTGGGGATCTGTGCTTTCCCAGAGATGTCATATCTCACGGTGCTCGTTCTCGGCAGAGCCTGTTTCCGAAAAGGCAAACGTCTGGCTATTCCTCCTACAAGAAATGTGGCAGCCCTGAAAGCTGTTGCTGGTCCTCACCTTCCCTTGGCAGCCTATTCACAGGCACAACAGCACTGGGGATCTGTGCTTTCCCAGAGATGTCATATCTCACGGTGCTCGTTCTCGGCAGAGCCTGTTTCCGAAAAGGCAAAGGTCTGGCTATTCCTCCTATAAGAAATGTGCCAGCCCTGAAAGGTGTTGCTGGTCCTCACCTTCCCTTGGCAGCCTATTCACAGGCACAACAGCACTGGGGATCTGTGCTTTCCCAGAGATGTCATATCTCATGGTGCTCGTTCTCGGCAGAGCCTGTTTCCCAAAAGGCAAACGTCCGGATCCTTCTCCCACAAGGAAGGGGACAGCCCTGAAAGCTGTTGCTGGTCCTCACCTTCCCTTGGCAGTCTATTCACAGGCACAACAGCACTGGGGATCTGTGCTTTCCCAGAGATGTCATATCTCACGGTGCTCGTTCTCGGCAGAGCCTGTTTCCGAAAAGGCAAACGTCTGGCTATTCCTCCTACAAGAAATGTGCCAGCCCTGAAAGCTGTTGCTGGTCCTCACCTTCCCTTGGCAGCCTATTCACAGGCACAATAGCACTGGGGTTCTGTGCTTTCCCAGAGATGTCATATCTCACGGTGCTCGTTCTCGGCAGAGCCTGTTTCCGAAAAGGCAAACGTCTGGCTATTCCTCCTACAAGAAATGTGGCAGCCCTGAAATCTGTTGCTGGTCCTCACCTTCCCTTGGCAGCCTATTCACAGGCACAACAGCACTGGGGATCTGTGCTTTCCCAGAGATGTCATATCTCACGGTGCTCGTTCTAGGCAGAGCCTGTTTCCGAAAAGGCAAACGTCTGGCTATTCCTCCTATAAGAAATGTGCCAGCCCTGAAAGCTGTTGCTGGTCCTCACCTTCCCTTGGCAGTCTATTCACAGGCACAACAGCACTGGGGATCTGTGCTTTCCCAGAGATGTCATATCTCACGGTGCTCGTTCTCGGCAGAGCCTGTTTCCGAAAACGCAAACGTCCGGATCCTTCTCCCACAAGGAAGGGGACAGCCCTGAAAGGTGTTGCTGGTCTTCACCTTCCCTTGGCAGCCTATTCACAGGCACAACAGCACTGGGGATCTGTGCTTTCCCAGAGATGTCATATCTCACGGTGCTCGTTCTCGGCAGAGCCTGTTTCCGAAAACGCAAACGTCCGGATCCTTCTCCCACAAGGAAGGGGACAGCCCTGAAAGGTGTTGCTGGTCTTCACCTTCCCTTGGCAGCCTATTCACAGGCACAACAGCACTGGGGATCTGTGCTTTCCCAGAGATGTCATATCTCACGGTGCTCGTTCTCGGCAGAGCCTGTTTCCGAAAAGGCAAACGTCTGGCTATTCCTCCTACAAGAAATGTGCCAGCCCTGAAAGCTGTTGCTGGTCCTCACCTTCCCTTGGCAGCCTATTCACAGGCACAATAGCACTGGGGTTCTGTGCTTTCCCAGAGATGTCATATCTCACGGTGCTCGTTCTCGGCAGAGCCTGTTTCCTAAAAGGCAAACGTCTGGCTATTCCTCCTACAAGAAATGTGGCAGCCCTGATAGCAGTTGCTGGTCCTCACCTTCCCTTGGCAGCCTATTCACAGGCACAACAGCACTGGGGATCTGTGCTTTCCCAGAGATGTCATATCTCACGGTGCTCGTTCTCGGCAGAGCCTGTTTCCGAAAAGGCAAACGTCCGGATCCTTCTCCCACAAGGAAGGGGACAGCCCTGAAAGGTGTTGCTGGTCTTCACCTTCCCTTGGCAGCCTATTCACAGGCACAACAGCACTGGGGATCTGTGCTTTCCCAGAGATGTCATATCTCACGGTGCTCGTTCTCGGCAGAGCCTGTTTCCGAAAAGGCAAACGTCCGGATCCTTCTCCCACAAGGAAGGGGACAGCCCTGAAAGGTGTTGCTGGTCTTCACCTTCCCTTGGCAGCCTATTCACAGGCACAACAGCACTGGGGATCTGTGCTTTCCCAGAGATGTCATATCTCACGGTGCTCGTTCTCGGCAGAGCCTGTTTCCGAAAAGGCAAACGTCTGGCTATTCCTCCTACAAGAAATGTGCCAGCCCTGAAAGCTGTTGCTGGTCCTCACCTTCCCTTGGCAGCCTATTCACAGGCACAATAGCACTGGGGTTCTGTGCTTTCCCAGAGATGTCATATCTCACGGTGCTCGTTCTCGGCAGAGCCTGTTTCCTAAAAGGCAAACGTCTGGCTATTCCTCCTACAAGAAATGTGGCAGCCCTGATAGCAGTTGCTGGTCCTCACCTTCCCTTGGCAGCCTATTCACAGGCACAACAGCACTGGGGATCTGTGCTTTCCCAGAGATGTCATATCTCACGGTGCTCGTTCTCGGCAGAGCCTGTTTCCGAAAAGGCAAACGTCTGGCTATTCCTCCTATAAGAAATGTGCCAGCCCTGAAAGCTGTTGCTGGTCCTCACCTTCCCTTGGCAGTCTATTCACAGGCACAACAGCACTGGGGATCTGTGCTTTCCCAGAGATGTCATATCTCACGGTGCTCGTTCTCGGCAGAGCCTGTTTCCGAAAACGCAAACGTCCGGATCCTTCTCCCACAAGGAAGGGGACAGCCCTGAAAGGTGTTGCTGGTCTTCACCTTCCCTTGGCAGCCTATTCACAGGCACAACAGCACTGGGGATCTGTGCTTTCCCAGAGATGTCATATCTCACGGTGCTCGTTCTCGGCAGAGCCTGTTTCCGAAAAGGCAAACGTCTGGCTATTCCTCCTACAAGAAATGTGGCAGCCCTGATAGCAGTTGCTGGTCCTCACCTTCCCTTGGCAGCCTATTCACAGGCACAACAGCACTGGGGATCTGTGCTTTCCCAGAGATGTCATATCTCACGGTGCTCGTTCTCGGCAGAGCCTGTTTCCGAAAAGGCAAACGTCTGGCTATTCCTCCTACAAGAAATGTGCCAGCCCTGAAAGCTGTTGCTGGTCCTCACCTTCCCTTGGCAGTCTATTCACAGGCACAACAGCACTGGGGATCTGTGCTTTCCCAGAGATGTCATATCTCACGGTGCTCGTTCTCGGCAGAGCCTGTTTCCGAAAACGCAAACGTCCGGATCCTTCTCCCACAAGGAAGGGGACAGCCCTGAAAGGTGTTGCTGGTCTTCACCTTCCCTTGGCAGCCTATTCACAGGCACAACAGCATTGGGGATCTGTGCTTTCCCAGAGATGTCATATCTCACGGTGCTCGTTCTCGGCAGAGCCTGTTTCCGAAAACGCAAACGTTCGGATCCTTCTCCCAGAAGGAAGGGGACAGCCCTGAAAGGTGTTGCTGGTCTTCACCTTCCCTTGGCAGCCTATTCACAGGCACAACAGCACTGGGGATCTGTGCTTTCCCAGAGATGTCATATCTCACGGTTCTCGTTCTCGGCATAGCCTGTTTCCGAAAACGCAAACGTCTGGCTATTCCTCCTATAAGAAATGTGCCAGCCCTGAAAGCTGTTGCTGGTCTTCACCTTCCCTTGGCAGCCTATTCACAGGCACAACAGCACTGGGGATCTGTGCTTTCCCAGAGATGTCATATCTCACGGTGCTCGTTCTCGGCAGAGCCTGTTTCCGAAAACGCAAACGTTCGGATCCTTCTCCCACAAGGAAGGGGACAGCCCTGAAAGGTGTTGCTGGTCCTCACCTTCCCTTGGCAGCCTATTCACAGGCACAACAGCACTGGGGATCTGTGCTTTCCCAGAGATGTCATATCTCACGGTGCTCGTTCTCGGCAGAGCCTGTTTCCGAAAACGCAAACGTTCGGATCCTTCTCCCACAAGGAAGGGGACAGCCCTGAAAGGTGTTGCTGGTCTTCACCTTCCCTTGGCAGCCTATTCACAGGCACAACAGCACTGGGGATCTGTGCTTTCCCAGAGATGTCATATCTCACGGTGCTCGTTCTCGGCAGAGCCTGTTTCCGAAAAGGCAAACGTCTGGCTATTCCTCCTACAAGAAATGTGCCAGCCCTGAAAGCTGTTGCTGGTCCTCACCTTCCCTTGGCAGCCTATTCACAGGCACAATAGCACTGGGGTTCTGTGCTTTCCCAGAGATGTCATATCTCACGGTGCTCGTTCTCGGCAGAGCCTGTTTCCGAAAAGGCAAACGTCTGGCTATTCCTCCTACAAGAAATGTGGCAGCCCTGAAAGCTGTTGCTGGTCCTCACCTTCCCTTGGCAGCCTATTCACAGGCACAACAGCACTGGGGATCTGTGCTTTCCCAGAGATGTCATATCTCACGGTGCTCGTTCTCGGCAGAGCCTGTTTCCGAAAAGGCAAAGGTCTGGCTATTCCTCCTATAAGAAATGTGCCAGCCCTGAAAGCTGTTGCTGGTCCTCACCTTCCCTTGGCAGCCTATTCACAGGCACAACAGCACTGGGGATCTGTGCTTTCCCAGAGATGTCATATCTCATGGTGCTCGTTCTCGGCAGAGCCTGTTTCCCAAAAGGCAAACGTCCGGATCCTTCTCCCACAAGGAAGGGGACAGCCCTGAAAGCTGTTGCTGGTCCTCACCTTCCCTTGGCAGTCTATTCACAGGCACAACAGCACTGGGGATCTGTGCTTTCCCAGAGATGTCATATCTCACGGTGCTCGTTCTCGGCAGAGCCTGTTTCCGAAAACGCAAACGTCTGGCTATTCCTCCTACAAGAAATGTGCCAGCCCTGAAAGCTGTTGCTGGTCCTCACCTTCCCTTGGCAGCCTATTCACAGGCACAATAGCACTGGGGTTCTGTGCTTTCCCAGAGATGTCATATCTCACGGTGCTCGTTCTCGGCAGAGCCTGTTTCCTAAAAGGCAAACGTCTGGCTATTCCTCCTACAAGAAATGTGCCAGCCCTGAAATCTGTTGCTGGTCCTCACCTTCCCTTGGCAGCCTATTCACAGGCACAACAGCACTGGGGATCTGTGCTTTCCCAGAGATGTCATATCTCACGGTGCTCGTTCTCGGCAGAGCCTGTTTCCTAAAAGGCAAACGTCTGGCTATTCCTCCTACAAGAAATGTGGCAGCCCTGAAAGCTGTTGCTGGTCCTCACCTTCCCTTGGCAGCCTATTCACAGGCACAACAGCACTGGGGATCTGTGCTTTCCCAGAGATGTCATATCTCACGGTGCTCGTTCTCGGCAGAGCCTGTTTCCCAAAAGGCAAACGTCTGGCTATTCCTCCTATAAGAAATGTGCCAGCCCTGAAAGCTGTTGCTGGTCCTCACCTTCCCTTGGCAGCCTATTCACAGGCACAACAGCACTGGGGATCTGTGCTTTCCCAGAGATGTCATATCTCACGGTGCTCGTTCTCGGCAGAGCCTGTTTCCGAAAACGCAAACGTCCGGATCCTTCTCCCACAAGGAAGGGGACAGCCCTGAAAGGTGTTGCTGGTCTTCACCTTCCCTTGGCAGCCTATTCACAGGCACAACAGCACTGGGGATCTGTGCTTTCCCAGAGATGTCATATCTCACGGTGCTCGTTCTCGGCAGAGCCTGTTTCCGAAAACGCAAACGTTCGGATCCTTCTCCCACAAGGAAGGGGACAGCCCTGAAAGGTGTTGCTGGTCTTCACCTTCCCTTGGCAGCCTATTCACAGGCACAACAGCACTGGGGATCTGTGCTTTCCCAGAGATGTCATATCTCACGGTGCTCGTTCTCGGCAGAGCCTGTTTCCGAAAAGGCAAACGTCTGGCTATTCCTCCTACAAGAAATGTGCCAGCCCTGAAAGCTGTTGCTGGTCCTCACCTTCCCTTGGCAGCCTATTCACAGGCACAATAGCACTGGGGTTCTGTGCTTTCCCAGAGATGTCATATCTCACGGTGCTCGTTCTCGGCAGAGCCTGTTTCCTAAAAGGCAAACGTCTGGCTATTCCTCCTACAAGAAATGTGGCAGCCTTGATAGCAGTTGCTGGTCCTCACCTTCCCTTGGCAGCCTATTCACAGGCACAACAGCACTGGGGATCTGTGCTTTCCCAGAGATGTCATATCTCACGGTGCTCGTTCTCGGCAGAGCCTGTTTCCGAAAAGGCAAACGTCTGGCTATTCCTCCTATAAGAAATGTGCCAGCCCTGAAAGCTGTTGCTGGTCCTCACCTTCCCTTGGCAGTCTATTCACAGGCACAACAGCACTGGGGATCTGTGCTTTCCCAGAGATGTCATATCTCACGGTGCTCGTTCTCGGCAGAGCCTGTTTCCGAAAACGCAAACGTCCGGATCCTTCTCCCACAAGGAAGGGGACAGCCCTGAAAGGTGTTGCTGGTCTTCACCTTCCCTTGGCAGCCTATTCACAGGCACAACAGCACTGGGGATCTGTGCTTTCCCAGAGATGTCATATCTCACGGTGCTCGTTCTCGGCAGAGCCTGTTTCCGAAAACGCAAACGTTCGGATCCTTCTCCCAGAAGGAAGGGGACAGCCCTGAAAGGTGTTGCTGGTCTTCACCTTCCCTTGGCAGCCTATTCACAGGCACAACAGCACTGGGGATCTGTGCTTTCCCAGAGATGTCATATCTCACGGTTCTCGTTCTCGGCATAGCCTGTTTCCGAAAACGCAAACGTCTGGCTATTCCTCCTATAAGAAATGTGCCAGCCCTGAAAGCTGTTGCTGGTCTTCACCTTCCCTTGGCAGCCTATTCACAGGCACAACAGCACTGGGGATCTGTGCTTTCCCAGAGATGTCATATCTCACGGTGCTCGTTCTCGGCAGAGCCTGTTTCCGAAAACGCAAACGTTCGGATCCTTCTCCCACAAGGAAGGGGACAGCCCTGAAAGGTGTTGCTGGTCTTCACCTTCCCTTGGCAGCCTATTCACAGGCACAACAGCACTGGGGATCTGTGCTTTCCCAGAGATGTCATATCTCACGGTGCTCGTTCTCGGCAGAGCCTGTTTCCGAAAACGCAAACGTTCGGATCCTTCTCCCACAAGGAAGGGGACAGCCCTGAAAGGTGTTGCTGGTCTTCACCTTCCCTTGGCAGCCTATTCACAGGCACAACAGCACTGGGGATCTGTGCTTTCCCAGAGATGTCATATCTCACGGTGCTCGTTCTCGGCAGAGCCTGTTTCCGAAAAGGCAAACGTCTGGCTATTCCTCCTACAAGAAATGTGCCAGCCCTGAAAGCTGTTGCTGGTCCTCACCTTCCCTTGGCAGCCTATTCACAGGCACAACAGCACTGGGGATCTGTGCTTTCCCAGAGATGTCATATCTCACGGTGCTCGTTCTCGGCAGAGCCTGTTTCCGAAAAGGCAAACGTCTGGCTATTCCTCCTACAAGAAATGTGCCAGCCCTGAAAGCTGTTGCTAGTCCTCACCTTCCTTGGCAGCCTATTCACAGCCACAACAGCACTGGGGATCTGTGCTTTCCCAGAGATGTCATATCTCACGGTGCTCGTTCTCGGCACAGCCTGTTTCCAAAAACGCAAACGTCCGGATTCTTCTCCCACAAGGAAGGGGACAGCCCTGAAAGGTGTTGCTGGTCTTCACCTTCCCTTGGCAGCCTATTCACAGGCACAACAGCACTGGGGATCTGTGCTTTCCCAGAGATGTCATATCTCACGGTGCTCGTTCTCGGCAGAGCCTGTTTCCGAAAAGGCAAACGTCTGGCTATTCCTCCTACAAGTAATGTGCCAGCCCTGAAAGCTGTTGCTGGTCCTCACCTTCCCTTGGCAGCCTATTCACAGGCACAACAGCACTGGGGATCTGTGCTTTCCCAGAGATGTCATATCTCACGGTGCTCGTTCTCGGCAGAGCCTGTTTCCGAAAAGGCAAACGTCTGGCTATTCCTCCTACAAGAAATGTGGCAGCCCTGAAAGCTGTTGCTAGTCCTCACCTTCCCTTGGCAGCCTATTCACAGGCACAACAGCACTGGGGATCTGTGCTTTCCCAGAGATGTCATATCTCACGGTGCTCGTTCTCGGCAGAGCCTGTTTCCGAAAACGCAAACGTCCGGATCCTTCTCCCACAAGGAAGGGGACAGCCCTGAAAGGTGTTGCTGGTCTTCACCTTCCCTTGGCAGCCTATTCACAGGCACAACAGCACTGGGGATCTGTGCTTTCCCAGAGATGTCATATCTCACGGTGCTCGTTCTCGGCAGAGCCTGTTTCCGAAAAGGCAAACGTCTGGCTATTCCTCCTACAAGAAATGTGCCAGCCCTGAAAGCTGTTGCTAGTCCTCACCTTCCCTTGGCAGCCTATTCACAGGCACAACAGCACTGGGGATCTGTGCTTTCCCAGAGATGTCATATCTCACGGTGCTCGTTCTCGGCAGAGCCTGTTTCCGAAAAGGCAAACGTCTGGCTATTCCTCCTATAAGAAATGTGCCAGCCCTGAAAGCTGTTGCTGGTCCTCACCTTCCCTTGGCAGTCTATTCACAGGCACAACAGCACTGGGGATCTGTGCTTTCCCAGAGATGTCATATCTCACGGTGCTCGTTCTCGGCAGAGCCTGTTTCCGAAAAGGCAAACGTCTGGCTATTCCTCCTACAAGAAATGTGCCAGCCCTGAAAGCTGTTGCTAGTCCTCACCTTCCCTTGGCAGCCTATTCACAGCCACAACAGCACTGGGGATCTGTGCTTTCCCAGAGATGTCATATCTCACGGTGCTCGTTCTCGGCACAGCCTGTTTCCAAAAACGCAAACGTCCGGATTCTTCTCCCACAAGGAAGGGGACAGCCCTGAAAGGTGTTGCTGGTCTTCACCTTCCCTTGGCAGCCTATTCACAGGCACAACAGCACTGGGGATCTGTGCTTTCCCAGAGATGTCATATCTCACGGTGCTCGTTCTCGGCAGAGCCTGTTTCCGAAAAGGCAAACGTCTGGCTATTCCTCCTACAAGTAATGTGCCAGCCCTGAAAGCTGTTGCTGGTCCTCACCTTCCCTTGGCAGCCTATTCACAGGCACAACAGCACTGGGGATCTGTGCTTTCCCAGAGATGTCATATCTCACGGTGCTCGTTCTCGGCAGAGCCTGTTTCCGAAAAGGCAAACGTCTGGCTATTCCTCCTACAAGAAATGTGGCAGCCCTGAAAGCTGTTGCTAGTCCTCACCTTCCCTTGGCAGCCTATTCACAGGCACAACAGCACTGGGGATCTGTGCTTTCCCAGAGATGTCATATCTCACGGTGCTCGTTCTCGGCAGAGCCTGTTTCCGAAAACGCAAACGTCCGGATCCTTCTCCCACAAGGAAGGGGACAGCCCTGAAAGGTGTTGCTGGTCTTCACCTTCCCTTGGCAGCCTATTCACAGGCACAACAGCACTGGGGATCTGTGCTTTCCCAGAGATGTCATATCTCACGGTGCTCGTTCTCGGCAGAGCCTGTTTCCGAAAAGGCAAACGTCTGGCTATTCCTCCTACAAGAAATGTGCCAGCCCTGAAAGCTGTTGCTGGTCCTCACCTTCCCTTGGCAGCCTATTCACAGGCACAATAGCACTGGGGTTCTGTGCTTTCCCAGAGATGTCATATCTCACGGTGCTCGTTCTCGGCAGAGCCTGTTTCCTAAAAGGCAAACGTCTGGCTATTCCTCCTACAAGAAATGTGCCAGCCCTGAAATCTGTTGCTGGTCCTCACCTTCCCTTGGCAGCCTATTCACAGGCACAACAGCACTGGGGATCTGTGCTTTCCCAGAGATGTCATATCTCACGGTGCTCGTTCTCGGCAGAGCCAGTTTCCTAAAAGGCAAACGTCTGGCTATTCCTCCTACAAGAAATGTGGCAGCCCTGAAAGCTGTTGCTGGTCCTCACCTTCCCTTGGCAGCCTATTCACAGGCACAACAGCACTGGGGATCTGTGCTTTCCCAGAGATGTCATATCTCACGGTGCTCGTTCTCGGCAGAGCCTGTTTCCGAAAAGGCAAACGTCTGGCTATTCCTCCTATAAGAAATGTGCCAGCCCTGAAAGCTGTTGCTGGTCCTCACCTTCCCTTGGCAGCCTATTCACAGGCACAACAGCACTGGGGATCTGTGCTTTCCCAGAGATGTCATATCTCACGGTGCTCGTTCTCGGCAGAGCCTGTTTCCGAAAACGCAAACGTCCGGATCCTTCTCCCACAAGGAAGGGGACAGCCCTGAAAGGTGTTGCTGGTCTTCACCTTCCCTTGGCAGCCTATTCACAGGCACAACAGCACTGGGGATCTGTGCTTTCCCAGAGATGTCATATCTCACGGTGCTCGTTCTCGGCAGAGCCTGTTTCCGAAAACGCAAACGTTCGGATCCTTCTCCCACAAGGAAGGGGACAGCCCTGAAAGGTGTTGCTGGTCTTCACCTTCCCTTGGCAGCCTATTCACAGGCACAACAGCACTGGGGATCTGTGCTTTCCCAGAGATGTCATATCTCACGGTGCTCGTTCTCGGCAGAGCCTGTTTCCGAAAAGGCAAACGTCTGGCTATTCCTCCTACAAGAAATGTGCCAGCCCTGAAAGCTGTTGCTGGTCCTCACCTTCCCTTGGCAGCCTATTCACAGGCACAATAGCACTGGGGTTCTGTGCTTTCCCAGAGATGTCATATCTCACGGTGCTCGTTCTCGGCAGAGCCTGTTTCCTAAAAGGCAAACGTCTGGCTATTCCTCCTACAAGAAATGTGGCAGCCTTGATACCAGTTGCTGGTCCTCACCTTCCCTTGGCAGCCTATTCACAGGCACAACAGCACTGGGGATCTGTGCTTTCCCAGAGATGTCATATCTCACGGTGCTCGTTCTCGGCAGAGCCTGTTTCCGAAAAGGCAAACGTCTGGCTATTCCTCCTATAAGAAATGTGCCAGCCCTGAAAGCTGTTGCTGGTCCTCACCTTCCCTTGGCAGTCTATTCACAGGCACAACAGCACTGGGGATCTGTGCTTTCCCAGAGATGTCATATCTCACGGTGCTCGTTCTCGGCAGAGCCTGTTTCCGAAAAGGCAAACGTCCGGATCCTTCTCCCACAAGGAAGGGGACAGCCCTGAAAGGTGTTGCTGGTCTTCACCTTCCCTTGGCAGCCTATTCACAGGCACAACAGCACTGGGGATCTGTGCTTTCCCAGAGATGTCATATCTCACGGTTCTCGTTCTCGGCATAGCCTGTTTCCGAAAACGCAAACGTCTGGCTATTCCTCCTATAAGAAATGTGCCAGCCCTGAAAGCTGTTGCTGGTCTTCACCTTCCCTTGGCAGCCTATTCACAGGCACAACAGCACTGGGGATCTGTGCTTTCCCAGAGATGTCATATCTCACGGTGCTCGTTCTCGGCAGAGCCTGTTTCCGAAAACGCAAACGTTCGGATCCTTCTCCCACAAGGAAGGGGACAGCCCTGAAAGGTGTTGCTGGTCTTCACCTTCCCTTGGCAGCCTATTCACAGGCACAACAGCACTGGGGATCTGTGCTTTCCCAGAGATGTCATATCTCACGGTGCTCGTTCTCGGCAGAGCCTGTTTCCGAAAACGCAAACGTTCGGATCCTTCTCCCACAAGGAAGGGGACAGCCCTGAAAGGTGTTGCTGGTCTTCACCTTCCCTTGGCAGCCTATTCACAGGCACAACAGCACTGGGGATCTGTGCTTTCCCAGAGATGTCATATCTCACGGTGCTCGTTCTCGGCAGAGCCTGTTTCCGAAAAGGCAAACGTCTGGCTATTCCTCCTACAAGAAATGTGCCAGCCCTGAAAGCTGTTGCTGGTCCTCACCTTCCCTTGGCAGCCTATTCACAGGCACAATAGCACTGGGGTTCTGTGCTTTCCCAGAGATGTCATATCTCACGGTGCTCGTTCTCGGCAGAGCCTGTTTCCGAAAAGGCAAACGTCTGGCTATTCCTCCTACAAGAAATGTGGCAGCCCTGAAAGCTGTTGCTGGTCCTCACCTTCCCTTGGCAGCCTATTCACAGGCACAACAGCACTGGGGATCTGTGCTTTCCAAGAGATGGCATATCTCACGGTGCTCGTTCTCGGCAGAGCCTGTTTCCGAAAAGGCAAACGTCTGGCTATTCCTCCTACAAGAAATGTGCCAGCCCTGAAAGCTGTTGCTAGTCCTCACCTTCCCTTGGCAGCCTATTCACAGCCACAACAGCACTGGGGATCTGTGCTTTCCCAGAGATGTCATATCTCACGGTGCTCGTTCTCGGCACAGCCTGTTTCCAAAAACGCAAACGTCCGGATTCTTCTCCCACAAGGAAGGGGACAGCCCTGAAAGGTGTTGCTGGTCTTCACCTTCCCTTGGCAGCCTATTCACAGGCACAACAGCACTGGGGATCTGTGCTTTCCCAGAGATGTCATATCTCACGGTGCTCGTTCTCGGCAGAGCCTGTTTCCGAAAAGGCAAACGTCTGGCTATTCCTCCTACAAGTAATGTGCCAGCCCTGAAAGCTGTTGCTGGTCCTCACCTTCCCTTGGCAGCCTATTCACAGGCACAACAGCACTGGGGATCTGTGCTTTCCCAGAGATGTCATATCTCACGGTGCTCGTTCTCGGCAGAGCCTGTTTCCGAAAAGGCAAACGTCTGGCTATTCCTCCTACAAGAAATGTGGCAGCCCTGAAAGCTGTTGCTAGTCCTCACCTTCCCTTGGCAGCCTATTCACAGGCACAACAGCACTGGGGATCTGTGCTTTCCCAGAGATGTCATATCTCACGGTGCTCGTTCTCGGCAGAGCCTGTTTCCGAAAACGCAAACGTCCGGATCCTTCTCCCACAAGGAAGGGGACAGCCCTGAAAGGTGTTGCTGGTCTTCACCTTCCCTTGGCAGCCTATTCACAGGCACAACAGCACTGGGGATCTGTGCTTTCCCAGAGATGTCATATCTCACGGTGCTCGTTCTCGGCAGAGCCTGTTTCCGAAAAGGCAAACGTCTGGCTATTCCTCCTACAAGAAATGTGCCAGCCCTGAAAGCTGTTGCTAGTCCTCACCTTCCCTTGGCAGCCTATTCACAGGCACAACAGCACTGGGGATCTGTGCTTTCCCAGAGATGTCATATCTCACGGTGCTCGTTCTCGGCAGAGCCTGTTTCCGAAAAGGCAAACGTCTGGCTATTCCTCCTATAAGAAATGTGCCAGCCCTGAAAGCTGTTGCTGGTCCTCACCTTCCCTTGGCAGTCTATTCACAGGCACAACAGCACTGGGGATCTGTGCTTTCCCAGAGATGTCATATCTCACGGTGCTCGTTCTCGGCAGAGCCTGTTTCCGAAAACGCAAACGTCCGGATCCTTCTCCCACAAGGAAGGGGACAGCCCTGAAAGGTGTTGCTGGTCTTCACCTTCCCTTGGCAGCCTATTCACAGGCACAACAGCACTGGGGATCTGTGCTTTCCCAGAGATGTCATATCTCACGGTGCTCGTTCTCGGCAGAGCCTGTTTCCGAAAAGGCAAACGTCTGGCTATTCCTCCTACAAGAAATGTGCCAGCCCTGAAAGCTGTTGCTGGTCCTCACCTTCCCTTGGCAGCCTATTCACAGGCACAATAGCACTGGGGTTCTGTGCTTTCCCAGAGATGTCATATCTCACGGTGCTCGTTCTCGGCAGAGCCTGTTTCCTAAAAGGCAAACGTCTGGCTATTCCTCCTACAAGAAATGTGGCAGCCCTGAAAGCTGTTGCTGGTCCTCACCTTCCCTTGGCAGCCTATTCACAGGCACAACAGCACTGGGGATCTGTGCTTTCCCAGAGATGTCATATCTCACGGTGCTCGTTCTCGGCAGAGCCTGTTTCCGAAAAGGCAAACGTCTGGCTATTCCTCCTATAAGAAATGTGCCAGCCCTGAAAGCTGTTGCTGGTCCTCACCTTCCCTTGGCAGTCTATTCACAGGCACAACAGCACTGGGGATCTGTGCTTTCCCAGAGATGTCATATCTCACGGTGCTCGTTCTCGGCAGAGCCTGTTTCCGAAAACGCAAACGTCCGGATCCTTCTCCCACAAGGAAGGGGACAGCCCTGAAAGGTGTTGCTGGTCTTCACCTTCCCTTGGCAGCCTATTCACAGGCACAACAGCACTGGGGATCTGTGCTTTCCCAGAGATGTCATATCTCACGGTGCTCGTTCTCGGCAGAGCCTGTTTCCGAAAACGCAAACGTTCGGATCCTTCTCCCACAAGGAAGGGGACAGCCCTGAAAGGTGTTGCTGGTCTTCACCTTCCCTTGGCAGCCTATTCACAGGCACAACAGCACTGGGGATCTGTGCTTTCCCAGAGATGTCATATCTCACGGTGCTCGTTCTCGGCAGAGCCTGTTTCCGAAAAGGCAAACGTCTGGCTATTCCTCCTACAAGAAATGTGCCAGCCCTGAAATCTGTTGCTGGTCCTCACCTTCCCTTGGCAGCCTATTCACAGGCACAATAGCACTGGGGTTCTGTGCTTTCCCAGAGATGTCATATCTCACGGTGCTCGTTCTCGGCAGAGCCTGTTTCCGAAAAGGCAAACGTCTGGCTATTCCTCCTACAAGAAATGTGGCAGCCCTGATAGCAGTTGCTGGTCCTCACCTTCCCTTGGCAGCCTATTCACAGGCACAACAGCACTGGGGATCTGTGCTTTCCCAGAGATGTCATATCTCACGGTGCTCGTTCTCGGCAGAGCCTGTTTCCGAAAACGCAAACGTCCGGATCCTTCTCCCACAAGGAAGGGGACAGCCCTGAAAGGTGTTGCTGGTCTTCACCTTCCCTTGGCAGCCTATTCACAGGCACAACAGCATTGGGGATCTGTGCTTTCCCAGAGATGTCATATCTCACGGTGCTCGTTCTCGGCAGAGCCTGTTTCCGAAAACGCAAACGTTCGGATCCTTCTCCCAGAAGGAAGGGGACAGCCCTGAAAGGTGTTGCTGGTCTTCACCTTCCCTTGGCAGCCTATTCACAGGCACAACAGCACTGGGGATCTGTGCTTTCCCAGAGATGTCATATCTCACGGTTCTCGTTCTCGGCATAGCCTGTTTCCGAAAACGCAAACGTCTGGCTATTCCTCCTATAAGAAATGTGCCAGCCCTGAAAGCTGTTGCTGGTCTTCACCTTCCCTTGGCAGCCTATTCACAGGCACAACAGCACTGGGGATCTGTGCTTTCCCAGAGATGTCATATCTCACGGTGCTCGTTCTCGGCAGAGCCTGTTTCCGAAAACGCAAACGTTCGGATCCTTCTCCCACAAGGAAGGGGACAGCCCTGAAAGGTGTTGCTGGTCTTCACCTTCCCTTGGCAGCCTATTCACAGGCACAACAGCACTGGGGATCTGTGCTTTCCCAGAGATGTCATATCTCACGGTGCTCGTTCTCGGCAGAGCCTGTTTCCGAAAAGGCAAACGTCTGGCTATTCCTCCTACAAGAAATGTGCCAGCCCTGAAAGCTGTTGCTGGTCCTCACCTTCCCTTGGCAGCCTATTCACAGGCACAATAGCACTGGGGTTCTGTGCTTTCCCAGAGATGTCATATCTCACGGTGCTCGTTCTCGGCAGAGCCTGTTTCCGAAAAGGCAAACGTCTGGCTATTCCTCCTACAAGAAATGTGGCAGCCCTGAAAGCTGTTGCTGGTCCTCACCTTCCCTTGGCAGCCTATTCACAGGCACAACAGCACTGGGGATCTGTGCTTTCCCAGAGATGTCATATCTCACGGTGCTCGTTCTCGGCAGAGCCTGTTTCCGAAAAGGCAAAGGTCTGGCTATTCCTCCTATAAGAAATGTGCCAGCCCTGAAAGGTGTTGCTGGTCCTCACCTTCCCTTGGCAGCCTATTCACAGGCACAACAGCACTGGGGATCTGTGCTTTCCCAGAGATGTCATATCTCATGGTGCTCGTTCTCGGCAGAGCCTGTTTCCCAAAAGGCAAACGTCCGGATCCTTCTCCCACAAGGAAGGGGACAGCCCTGAAAGCTGTTGCTGGTCCTCACCTTCCCTTGGCAGTCTATTCACAGGCACAACAGCACTGGGGATCTGTGCTTTCCCAGAGATGTCATATCTCACGGTGCTCGTTCTCGGCAGAGCCTGTTTCCGAAAAGGCAAACGTCTGGCTATTCCTCCTACAAGAAATGTGCCAGCCCTGAAAGCTGTTGCTGGTCCTCACCTTCCCTTGGCAGCCTATTCACAGGCACAATAGCACTGGGGTTCTGTGCTTTCCCAGAGATGTCATATCTCACGGTGCTCGTTCTCGGCAGAGCCTGTTTCCTAAAAGGCAAACGTCTGGCTATTCCTCCTACAAGAAATGTGCCAGCCCTGAAATCTGTTGCTGGTCCTCACCTTCCCTTGGCAGCCTATTCACAGGCACAACAGCACTGGGGATCTGTGCTTTCCCAGAGATGTCATATCTCACGGTGCTCGTTCTAGGCAGAGCCTGTTTCCGAAAAGGCAAACGTCTGGCTATTCCTCCTATAAGAAATGTGCCAGCCCTGAAAGCTGTTGCTGGTCCTCACCTTCCCTTGGCAGTCTATTCACAGGCACAATAGCACTGGGGTTCTGTGCTTTCCCAGAGATGTCATATCTCACGGTGCTCGTTCTCGGCAGAGCCTGTTTCCTAAAAGGCAAACGTCTGGCTATTCCTCCTACAAGAAATGTGCCAGCCCTGAAATCTGTTGCTGGTCCTCACCTTCCCTTGGCAGCCTATTCACAGGCACAACAGCACTGGGGATCTGTGCTTTCCCAGAGATGTCATATCTCACGGTGCTCGTTCTCGGCAGAGCCAGTTTCCTAAAAGGCAAACGTCTGGCTATTCCTCCTACAAGAAATGTGGCAGCCCTGAAAGCTGTTGCTGGTCCTCACCTTCCCTTGGCAGCCTATTCACAGGCACAACAGCACTGGGGATCTGTGCTTTCCCAGAGATGTCATATCTCACGGTGCTCGTTCTCGGCAGAGCCTGTTTCCGAAAAGGCAAACGTCTGGCTATTCCTCCTATAAGAAATGTGCCAGCCCTGAAAGCTGTTGCTGGTCCTCACCTTCCCTTGGCAGCCTATTCACAGGCACAACAGCACTGGGGATCTGTGCTTTCCCAGAGATGTCATATCTCACGGTGCTCGTTCTCGGCAGAGCCTGTTTCCGAAAACGCAAACGTCCGGATCCTTCTCCCACAAGGAAGGGGACAGCCCTGAAAGGTGTTGCTGGTCTTCACCTTCCCTTGGCAGCCTATTCACAGGCACAACAGCACTGGGGATCTGTGCTTTCCCAGAGATGTCATATCTCACGGTGCTCGTTCTCGGCAGAGCCTGTTTCCGAAAACGCAAACGTTCGGATCCTTCTCCCACAAGGAAGGGGACAGCCCTGAAAGGTGTTGCTGGTCTTCACCTTCCCTTGGCAGCCTATTCACAGGCACAACAGCACTGGGGATCTGTGCTTTCCCAGAGATGTCATATCTCACGGTGCTCGTTCTCGGCAGAGCCTGTTTCCGAAAAGGCAAACGTCTGGCTATTCCTCCTACAAGAAATGTGCCAGCCCTGAAAGCTGTTGCTGGTCCTCACCTTCCCTTGGCAGCCTATTCACAGGCACAATAGCACTGGGGTTCTGTGCTTTCCCAGAGATGTCATATCTCACGGTGCTCGTTCTCGGCAGAGCCTGTTTCCTAAAAGGCAAACGTCTGGCTATTCCTCCTACAAGAAATGTGGCAGCCTTGATACCAGTTGCTGGTCCTCACCTTCCCTTGGCAGCCTATTCACAGGCACAACAGCACTGGGGATCTGTGCTTTCCCAGAGATGTCATATCTCACGGTGCTCGTTCTCGGCAGAGCCTGTTTCCGAAAAGGCAAACGTCTGGCTATTCCTCCTATAAGAAATGTGCCAGCCCTGAAAGCTGTTGCTGGTCCTCACCTTCCCTTGGCAGTCTATTCACAGGCACAACAGCACTGGGGATCTGTGCTTTCCCAGAGATGTCATATCTCACGGTGCTCGTTCTCGGCAGAGCCTGTTTCCGAAAAGGCAAACGTCCGGATCCTTCTCCCACAAGGAAGGGGACAGCCCTGAAAGGTGTTGCTGGTCTTCACCTTCCCTTGGCAGCCTATTCACAGGCACAACAGCACTGGGGATCTGTGCTTTCCCAGAGATGTCATATCTCACGGTTCTCGTTCTCGGCATAGCCTGTTTCCGAAAACGCAAACGTCTGGCTATTCCTCCTATAAGAAATGTGCCAGCCCTGAAAGCTGTTGCTGGTCTTCACCTTCCCTTGGCAGCCTATTCACAGGCACAACAGCACTGGGGATCTGTGCTTTCCCAGAGATGTCATATCTCACGGTGCTCGTTCTCGGCAGAGCCTGTTTCCGAAAACGCAAACGTTCGGATCCTTCTCCCACAAGGAAGGGGACAGCCCTGAAAGGTGTTGCTGGTCTTCACCTTCCCTTGGCAGCCTATTCACAGGCACAACAGCACTGGGGATCTGTGCTTTCCCAGAGATGTCATATCTCACGGTGCTCGTTCTCGGCAGAGCCTGTTTCCGAAAACGCAAACGTTCGGATCCTTCTCCCACAAGGAAGGGGACAGCCCTGAAAGGTGTTGCTGGTCTTCACCTTCCCTTGGCAGCCTATTCACAGGCACAACAGCACTGGGGATCTGTGCTTTCCCAGAGATGTCATATCTCACGGTGCTCGTTCTCGGCAGAGCCTGTTTCCGAAAAGGCAAACGTCTGGCTATTCCTCCTACAAGAAATGTGCCAGCCCTGAAAGCTGTTGCTGGTCCTCACCTTCCCTTGGCAGCCTATTCACAGGCACAATAGCACTGGGGTTCTGTGCTTTCCCAGAGATGTCATATCTCACGGTGCTCGTTCTCGGCAGAGCCTGTTTCCGAAAAGGCAAACGTCTGGCTATTCCTCCTACAAGAAATGTGGCAGCCCTGAAAGCTGTTGCTGGTCCTCACCTTCCCTTGGCAGCCTATTCACAGGCACAACAGCACTGGGGATCTGTGCTTTCCAAGAGATGGCATATCTCACGGTGCTCGTTCTCGGCAGAGCCTGTTTCCGAAAAGGCAAACGTCTGGCTATTCCTCCTACAAGAAATGTGCCAGCCCTGAAAGCTGTTGCTAGTCCTCACCTTCCCTTGGCAGCCTATTCACAGCCACAACAGCACTGGGGATCTGTGCTTTCCCAGAGATGTCATATCTCACGGTGCTCGTTCTCGGCACAGCCTGTTTCCAAAAACGCAAACGTTCGGATTCTTCTCCCACAAGGAAGGGGACAGCCCTGAAAGGTGTTGCTGGTCTTCACCTTCCCTTGGCAGCCTATTCACAGGCACAACAGCACTGGGGATCTGTGCTTTCCCAGAGATGTCATATCTCACGGTGCTCGTTCTCGGCAGAGCCTGTTTCCGAAAAGGCAAACGTCTGGCTATTCCTCCTACAAGTAATGTGCCAGCCCTGAAAGCTGTTGCTGGTCCTCACCTTCCCTTGGCAGCCTATTCACAGGCACAACAGCACTGGGGATCTGTGCTTTCCCAGAGATGTCATATCTCACGGTGCTCGTTCTCGGCAGAGCCTGTTTCTGAAAAGGCAAACGTCTGGCTATTCCTCCTACAAGAAATGTGGCAGCCCTGAAAGCTGTTGCTAGTCCTCACCTTCCCTTGGCAGCCTATTCACAGGCACAACAGCACTGGGGATCTGTGCTTTCCCAGAGATGTCATATCTCACGGTGCTCGTTCTCGGCAGAGCCTGTTTCCGAAAACGCAAACGTCCGGATCCTTCTCCCACAAGGAAGGGGACAGCCCTGAAAGGTGTTGCTGGTCTTCACCTTCCCTTGGCAGCCTATTCACAGGCACAACAGCACTGGGGATCTGTGCTTTCCCAGAGATGTCATATCTCACGGTGCTCGTTCTCGGCAGAGCCTGTTTCCGAAAAGGCAAACGTCTGGCTATTCCTCCTACAAGAAATGTGCCAGCCCTGAAAGCTGTTGCTAGTCCTCACCTTCCCTTGGCAGCCTATTCACAGGCACAACAGCACTGGGGATCTGTGCTTTCCCAGAGATGTCATATCTCACGGTGCTCGTTCTCGGCAGAGCCTGTTTCCGAAAAGGCAAACGTCTGGCTATTCCTCCTATAAGAAATGTGCCAGCCCTGAAAGCTGTTGCTGGTCCTCACCTTCCCTTGGCAGTCTATTCACAGGCACAACAGCACTGGGGATCTGTGCTTTCCCAGAGATGTCATATCTCACGGTGCTCGTTCTCGGCAGAGCCTGTTTCCGAAAACGCAAACGTCCGGATCCTTCTCCCACAAGGAAGGGGACAGCCCTGAAAGGTGTTGCTGGTCTTCACCTTCCCTTGGCAGCCTATTCACAGGCACAACAGCACTGGGGATCTGTGCTTTCCCAGAGATGTCATATCTCACGGTGCTCGTTCTCGGCAGAGCCTGTTTCCGAAAAGGCAAACGTCTGGCTATTCCTCCTACAAGAAATGTGCCAGCCCTGAAAGCTGTTGCTGGTCCTCACCTTCCCTTGGCAGCCTATTCACAGGCACAATAGCACTGGGGTTCTGTGCTTTCCCAGAGATGTCATATCTCACGGTGCTCGTTCTCGGCAGAGCCTGTTTCCTAAAAGGCAAACGTCTGGCTATTCCTCCTACAAGAAATGTGGCAGCCCTGAAAGCTGTTGCTGGTCCTCACCTTCCCTTGGCAGCCTATTCACAGGCACAACAGCACTGGGGATCTGTGCTTTCCCAGAGATGTCATATCTCACGGTGCTCGTTCTCGGCAGAGCCTGTTTCCGAAAAGGCAAACGTCTGGCTATTCCTCCTATAAGAAATGTGCCAGCCCTGAAAGCTGTTGCTGGTCCTCACCTTCCCTTGGCAGTCTATTCACAGGCACAACAGCACTGGGGATCTGTGCTTTCCCAGAGATGTCATATCTCACGGTGCTCGTTCTCGGCAGAGCCTGTTTCCGAAAACGCAAACGTCCGGATCCTTCTCCCACAAGGAAGGGGACAGCCCTGAAAGGTGTTGCTGGTCTTCACCTTCCCTTGGCAGCCTATTCACAGGCACAACAGCACTGGGGATCTGTGCTTTCCCAGAGATGTCATATCTCACGGTGCTCGTTCTCGGCAGAGCCTGTTTCCGAAAAGGCAAACGTTCGGATCCTTCTCCCACAAGGAAGGGGACAGCCCTGAAAGGTGTTGCTGGTCTTCACCTTCCCTTGGCAGCCTATTCACAGGCACAACAGCACTGGGGATCTGTGCTTTCCCAGAGATGTCATATCTCACGGTGCTCGTTCTCGGCAGAGCCTGTTTCCGAAAAGGCAAACGTCTGGCTATTCCTCCTACAAGAAATGTGCCAGCCCTGAAATCTGTTGCTGGTCCTCACCTTCCCTTGGCAGCCTATTCACAGGCACAATAGCACTGGGGTTCTGTGCTTTCCCAGAGATGTCATATCTCACGGTGCTCGTTCTCGGCAGAGCCTGTTTCCGAAAAGGCAAACGTCTGGCTATTCCTCCTACAAGAAATGTGGCAGCCCTGATAGCAGTTGCTGGTCCTCACCTTCCCTTGGCAGCCTATTCACAGGCACAACAGCACTGGGGATCTGTGCTTTCCCAGAGATGTCATATCTCACGGTGCTCGTTCTCGGCAGAGCCTGTTTCCGAAAAGGCAAA
This sequence comes from Buteo buteo, assembly GCF_964188355.1. Taxonomy (NCBI): domain Eukaryota; kingdom Metazoa; phylum Chordata; class Aves; order Accipitriformes; family Accipitridae; genus Buteo; species Buteo buteo. The sequence goes on from NC_134177.1 coordinate 26,628,355, forward strand.
CGTCCGGATCCTTCTCCCACAAGGAAGGGGACAGCCCTGAAAGGTGTTGCTGGTCTTCACCTTCCCTTGGCAGCCTATTCACAGGCACAACAGCATTGGGGATCTGTGCTTTCCCAGAGATGTCATATCTCACGGTGCTCGTTCTCGGCAGAGCCTGTTTCCGAAAACGCAAACGTTCGGATCCTTCTCCCAGAAGGAAGGGGACAGCCCTGAAAGGTGTTGCTGGTCTTCACCTTCCCTTGGCAGCCTATTCACAGGCACAACAGCACTGGGGATCTGTGCTTTCCCAGAGATGTCATATCTCACGGTTCTCGTTCTCGGCATAGCCTGTTTCCGAAAACGCAAACGTCTGGCTATTCCTCCTATAAGAAATGTGCCAGCCCTGAAAGCTGTTGCTGGTCTTCACCTTCCCTTGGCAGCCTATTCACAGGCACAACAGCACTGGGGATCTGTGCTTTCCCAGAGATGTCATATCTCACGGTGCTCGTTCTCGGCAGAGCCTGTTTCCGAAAACGCAAACGTTCGGATCCTTCTCCCACAAGGAAGGGGACAGCCCTGAAAGGTGTTGCTGGTCTTCACCTTCCCTTGGCAGCCTATTCACAGGCACAACAGCACTGGGGATCTGTGCTTTCCCAGAGATGTCATATCTCACGGTGCTCGTTCTCGGCAGAGCCTGTTTCCGAAAAGGCAAACGTCTGGCTATTCCTCCTACAAGAAATGTGCCAGCCCTGAAAGCTGTTGCTGGTCCTCACCTTCCCTTGGCAGCCTATTCACAGGCACAATAGCACTGGGGTTCTGTGCTTTCCCAGAGATGTCATATCTCACGGTGCTCGTTCTCGGCAGAGCCTGTTTCCGAAAAGGCAAACGTCTGGCTATTCCTCCTACAAGAAATGTGGCAGCCCTGAAAGCTGTTGCTGGTCCTCACCTTCCCTTGGCAGCCTATTCACAGGCACAACAGCACTGGGGATCTGTGCTTTCCCAGAGATGTCATATCTCACGGTGCTCGTTCTCGGCAGAGCCTGTTTCCGAAAAGGCAAAGGTCTGGCTATTCCTCCTATAAGAAATGTGCCAGCCCTGAAAGGTGTTGCTGGTCCTCACCTTCCCTTGGCAGCCTATTCACAGGCACAACAGCACTGGGGATCTGTGCTTTCCCAGAGATGTCATATCTCATGGTGCTCGTTCTCGGCAGAGCCTGTTTCCCAAAAGGCAAACGTCCGGATCCTTCTCCCACAAGGAAGGGGACAGCCCTGAAAGCTGTTGCTGGTCCTCACCTTCCCTTGGCAGTCTATTCACAGGCACAACAGCACTGGGGATCTGTGCTTTCCCAGAGATGTCATATCTCACGGTGCTCGTTCTCGGCAGAGCCTGTTTCCGAAAAGGCAAACGTCTGGCTATTCCTCCTACAAGAAATGTGCCAGCCCTGAAATCTGTTGCTGGTCCTCACCTTCCCTTGGCAGCCTATTCACAGGCACAATAGCACTGGGGTTCTGTGCTTTCCCAGAGATGTCATATCTCACGGTGCTCGTTCTCGGCAGAGCCTGTTTCCTAAAAGGCAAACGTCTGGCTATTCCTCCTACAAGAAATGTGCCAGCCCTGAAATCTGTTGCTGGTCCTCACCTTCCCTTGGCAGCCTATTCACAGGCACAACAGCACTGGGGATCTGTGCTTTCCCAGAGATGTCATATCTCACGGTGCTCGTTCTAGGCAGAGCCTGTTTCCGAAAAGGCAAACGTCTGGCTATTCCTCCTACAAGAAATGTGCCAGCCCTGAAAGCTGTTGCTAGTCCTCACCTTCCCTTGGCAGCCTATTCACAGGCACAACAGCACTGGGGATCTGTGCTTTCCCAGAGATGTCATATCTCACGGTGCTCGTTCTCGGCAGAGCCTGTTTCCGAAAAGGCAAACGTCTGGCTATTCCTCCTATAAGAAATGTGCCAGCCCTGAAAGCTGTTGCTGGTCCTCACCTTCCCTTGGCAGTCTATTCACAGGCACAACAGCACTGGGGATCTGTGCTTTCCCAGAGATGTCATATCTCACGGTGCTCGTTCTCGGCAGAGCCTGTTTCCGAAAACGCAAACGTCCGGATCCTTCTCCCACAAGGAAGGGGACAGCCCTGAAAGGTGTTGCTGGTCTTCACCTTCCCTTGGCAGCCTATTCACAGGCACAACAGCACTGGGGATCTGTGCTTTCCCAGAGATGTCATATCTCACGGTGCTCGTTCTCGGCAGAGCCTGTTTCCGAAAAGGCAAACGTCTGGCTATTCCTCCTACAAGAAATGTGCCAGCCCTGAAAGCTGTTGCTGGTCCTCACCTTCCCTTGGCAGCCTATTCACAGGCACAATAGCACTGGGGTTCTGTGCTTTCCCAGAGATGTCATATCTCACGGTGCTCGTTCTCGGCAGAGCCTGTTTCCTAAAAGGCAAACGTCTGGCTATTCCTCCTACAAGAAATGTGGCAGCCCTGAAAGCTGTTGCTGGTCCTCACCTTCCCTTGGCAGCCTATTCACAGGCACAACAGCACTGGGGATCTGTGCTTTCCCAGAGATGTCATATCTCACGGTGCTCGTTCTCGGCAGAGCCTGTTTCCGAAAAGGCAAACGTCTGGCTATTCCTCCTATAAGAAATGTGCCAGCCCTGAAAGCTGTTGCTGGTCCTCACCTTCCCTTGGCAGTCTATTCACAGGCACAACAGCACTGGGGATCTGTGCTTTCCCAGAGATGTCATATCTCACGGTGCTCGTTCTCGGCAGAGCCTGTTTCCGAAAACGCAAACGTCCGGATCCTTCTCCCACAAGGAAGGGGACAGCCCTGAAAGGTGTTGCTGGTCTTCACCTTCCCTTGGCAGCCTATTCACAGGCACAACAGCACTGGGGATCTGTGCTTTCCCAGAGATGTCATATCTCACGGTGCTCGTTCTCGGCAGAGCCTGTTTCCGAAAAGGCAAACGTTCGGATCCTTCTCCCACAAGGAAGGGGACAGCCCTGAAAGGTGTTGCTGGTCTTCACCTTCCCTTGGCAGCCTATTCACAGGCACAACAGCACTGGGGATCTGTGCTTTCCCAGAGATGTCATATCTCACGGTGCTCGTTCTCGGCAGAGCCTGTTTCCGAAAAGGCAAACGTCTGGCTATTCCTCCTACAAGAAATGTGCCAGCCCTGAAATCTGTTGCTGGTCCTCACCTTCCCTTGGCAGCCTATTCACAGGCACAATAGCACTGGGGTTCTGTGCTTTCCCAGAGATGTCATATCTCACGGTGCTCGTTCTCGGCAGAGCCTGTTTCCGAAAAGGCAAACGTCTGGCTATTCCTCCTACAAGAAATGTGGCAGCCCTGATAGCAGTTGCTGGTCCTCACCTTCCCTTGGCAGCCTATTCACAGGCACAACAGCACTGGGGATCTGTGCTTTCCCAGAGATGTCATATCTCACGGTGCTCGTTCTCGGCAGAGCCTGTTTCCGAAAAGGCAAACGTCCGGATCCTTCTCCCACAAGGAAGGGGACAGCCCTGAAAGGTGTTGCTGGTCTTCACCTTCCCTTGGCAGCCTATTCACAGGCACAACAGCATTGGGGATCTGTGCTTTCCCAGAGATGTCATATCTCACGGTGCTCGTTCTCGGCAGAGCCTGTTTCCGAAAACGCAAACGTTCGGATCCTTCTCCCAGAAGGAAGGGGACAGCCCTGAAAGGTGTTGCTGGTCTTCACCTTCCCTTGGCAGCCTATTCACAGGCACAACAGCACTGGGGATCTGTGCTTTCCCAGAGATGTCATATCTCACGGTTCTCGTTCTCGGCATAGCCTGTTTCCGAAAACGCAAACGTCTGGCTATTCCTCCTATAAGAAATGTGCCAGCCCTGAAAGCTGTTGCTGGTCTTCACCTTCCCTTGGCAGCCTATTCACAGGCACAACAGCACTGGGGATCTGTGCTTTCCCAGAGATGTCATATCTCACGGTGCTCGTTCTCGGCAGAGCCTGTTTCCGAAAACGCAAACGTTCGGATCCTTCTCCCACAAGGAAGGGGACAGCCCTGAAAGGTGTTGCTGGTCTTCACCTTCCCTTGGCAGCCTATTCACAGGCACAACAGCACTGGGGATCTGTGCTTTCCCAGAGATGTCATATCTCACGGTGCTCGTTCTCGGCAGAGCCTGTTTCCGAAAAGGCAAACGTCTGGCTATTCCTCCTACAAGAAATGTGCCAGCCCTGAAAGCTGTTGCTGGTCCTCACCTTCCCTTGGCAGCCTATTCACAGGCACAATAGCACTGGGGTTCTGTGCTTTCCCAGAGATGTCATATCTCACGGTGCTCGTTCTCGGCAGAGCCTGTTTCCGAAAAGGCAAACGTCTGGCTATTCCTCCTACAAGAAATGTGGCAGCCCTGAAAGCTGTTGCTGGTCCTCACCTTCCCTTGGCAGCCTATTCACAGGCACAACAGCACTGGGGATCTGTGCTTTCCCAGAGATGTCATATCTCACGGTGCTCGTTCTCGGCAGAGCCTGTTTCCGAAAAGGCAAAGGTCTGGCTATTCCTCCTATAAGAAATGTGCCAGCCCTGAAAGGTGTTGCTGGTCCTCACCTTCCCTTGGCAGCCTATTCACAGGCACAACAGCACTGGGGATCTGTGCTTTCCCAGAGATGTCATATCTCATGGTGCTCGTTCTCGGCAGAGCCTGTTTCCCAAAAGGCAAACGTCCGGATCCTTCTCCCACAAGGAAGGGGACAGCCCTGAAAGCTGTTGCTGGTCCTCACCTTCCCTTGGCAGTCTATTCACAGGCACAACAGCACTGGGGATCTGTGCTTTCCCAGAGATGTCATATCTCACGGTGCTCGTTCTCGGCAGAGCCTGTTTCCGAAAAGGCAAACGTCTGGCTATTCCTCCTACAAGAAATGTGCCAGCCCTGAAAGCTGTTGCTGGTCCTCACCTTCCCTTGGCAGCCTATTCACAGGCACAATAGCACTGGGGTTCTGTGCTTTCCCAGAGATGTCATATCTCACGGTGCTCGTTCTCGGCAGAGCCTGTTTCCTAAAAGGCAAACGTCTGGCTATTCCTCCTACAAGAAATGTGCCAGCCCTGAAATCTGTTGCTGGTCCTCACCTTCCCTTGGCAGCCTATTCACAGGCACAACAGCACTGGGGATCTGTGCTTTCCCAGAGATGTCATATCTCACGGTGCTCGTTCTAGGCAGAGCCTGTTTCCGAAAAGGCAAACGTCTGGCTATTCCTCCTATAAGAAATGTGCCAGCCCTGAAAGCTGTTGCTGGTCCTCACCTTCCCTTGGCAGTCTATTCACAGGCACAACAGCACTGGGGATCTGTGCTTTCCCAGAGATGTCATATCTCACGGTGCTCGTTCTCGGCAGAGCCTGTTTCCGAAAAGGCAAACGTCCGGATCCTTCTCCCACAAGGAAGGGGACAGCCCTGAAAGGTGTTGCTGGTCTTCACCTTCCCTTGGCAGCCTATTCACAGGCACAACAGCACTGGGGATCTGTGCTTTCCCAGAGATGTCATATCTCACGGTGCTCGTTCTCGGCAGAGCCTGTTTCCGAAAACGCAAACGTCCGGATCCTTCTCCCACAAGGAAGGGGACAGCCCTGAAAGGTGTTGCTGGTCTTCACCTTCCCTTGGCAGCCTATTCACAGGCACAACAGCACTGGGGATCTGTGCTTTCCCAGAGATGTCATATCTCACGGTGCTCGTTCTCGGCAGAGCCTGTTTCCGAAAAGGCAAACGTCTGGCTATTCCTCCTACAAGAAATGTGCCAGCCCTGAAAGCTGTTGCTGGTCCTCACCTTCCCTTGGCAGCCTATTCACAGGCACAATAGCACTGGGGTTCTGTGCTTTCCCAGAGATGTCATATCTCACGGTGCTCGTTCTCGGCAGAGCCTGTTTCCTAAAAGGCAAACGTCTGGCTATTCCTCCTACAAGAAATGTGGCAGCCCTGATAGCAGTTGCTGGTCCTCACCTTCCCTTGGCAGCCTATTCACAGGCACAACAGCACTGGGGATCTGTGCTTTCCCAGAGATGTCATATCTCACGGTGCTCGTTCTCGGCAGAGCCTGTTTCCGAAAAGGCAAACGTCCGGATCCTTCTCCCACAAGGAAGGGGACAGCCCTGAAAGGTGTTGCTGGTCTTCACCTTCCCTTGGCAGCCTATTCACAGGCACAACAGCACTGGGGATCTGTGCTTTCCCAGAGATGTCATATCTCACGGTGCTCGTTCTCGGCAGAGCCTGTTTCCGAAAAGGCAAACGTCCGGATCCTTCTCCCACAAGGAAGGGGACAGCCCTGAAAGGTGTTGCTGGTCTTCACCTTCCCTTGGCAGCCTATTCACAGGCACAACAGCACTGGGGATCTGTGCTTTCCCAGAGATGTCATATCTCACGGTGCTCGTTCTCGGCAGAGCCTGTTTCCGAAAAGGCAAACGTCTGGCTATTCCTCCTACAAGAAATGTGCCAGCCCTGAAAGCTGTTGCTGGTCCTCACCTTCCCTTGGCAGCCTATTCACAGGCACAATAGCACTGGGGTTCTGTGCTTTCCCAGAGATGTCATATCTCACGGTGCTCGTTCTCGGCAGAGCCTGTTTCCTAAAAGGCAAACGTCTGGCTATTCCTCCTACAAGAAATGTGGCAGCCCTGATAGCAGTTGCTGGTCCTCACCTTCCCTTGGCAGCCTATTCACAGGCACAACAGCACTGGGGATCTGTGCTTTCCCAGAGATGTCATATCTCACGGTGCTCGTTCTCGGCAGAGCCTGTTTCCGAAAAGGCAAACGTCTGGCTATTCCTCCTATAAGAAATGTGCCAGCCCTGAAAGCTGTTGCTGGTCCTCACCTTCCCTTGGCAGTCTATTCACAGGCACAACAGCACTGGGGATCTGTGCTTTCCCAGAGATGTCATATCTCACGGTGCTCGTTCTCGGCAGAGCCTGTTTCCGAAAACGCAAACGTCCGGATCCTTCTCCCACAAGGAAGGGGACAGCCCTGAAAGGTGTTGCTGGTCTTCACCTTCCCTTGGCAGCCTATTCACAGGCACAACAGCACTGGGGATCTGTGCTTTCCCAGAGATGTCATATCTCACGGTGCTCGTTCTCGGCAGAGCCTGTTTCCGAAAAGGCAAACGTCTGGCTATTCCTCCTACAAGAAATGTGGCAGCCCTGAAAGCTGTTGCTGGTCCTCACCTTCCCTTGGCAGCCTATTCACAGGCACAACAGCACTGGGGATCTGTGCTTTCCCAGAGATGTCATATCTCACGGTGCTCGTTCTCGGCAGAGCCTGTTTCCGAAAAGGCAAACGTCTGGCTATTCCTCCTATAAGAAATGTGCCAGCCCTGAAAGCTGTTGCTGGTCCTCACCTTCCCTTGGCAGCCTATTCACAGGCACAACAGCACTGGGGATCTGTGCTTTCCCAGAGATGTCATATCTCATGGTGCTCGTTCTCGGCAGAGCCTGTTTCCCAAAAGGCAAACGTCCGGATCCTTCTCCCACAAGGAAGGGGACAGCCCTGAAAGCTGTTGCTGGTCCTCACCTTCCCTTGGCAGTCTATTCACAGGCACAACAGCACTGGGGATCTGTGCTTTCCCAGAGATGTCATATCTCACGGTGCTCGTTCTCGGCAGAGCCTGTTTCCGAAAAGGCAAACGTCTGGCTATTCCTCCTACAAGAAATGTGCCAGCCCTGAAAGCTGTTGCTGGTCCTCACCTTCCCTTGGCAGCCTATTCACAGGCACAATAGCACTGGGGTTCTGTGCTTTCCCAGAGATGTCATATCTCACGGTGCTCGTTCTCGGCAGAGCCTGTTTCCTAAAAGGCAAACGTCTGGCTATTCCTCCTACAAGAAATGTGCCAGCCCTGAAATCTGTTGCTGGTCCTCACCTTCCCTTGGCAGCCTATTCACAGGCACAACAGCACTGGGGATCTGTGCTTTCCCAGAGATGTCATATCTCACGGTGCTCGTTCTCGGCAGAGCCTGTTTCCTAAAAGGCAAATGTCTGGCTATTCCTCCTACAAGAAATGTGGCAGCCCTGAAAGCTGTTGCTGGTCCTCACCTTCCCTTGGCAGCCTATTCACAGGCACAACAGCACTGGGGATCTGTGCTTTCCCAGAGATGTCATATCTCACGGTGCTCGTTCTCGGCAGAGCCTGTTTCCGAAAAGGCAAACGTCTGGCTATTCCTCCTATAAGAAATGTGCCAGCCCTGAAAGCTGTTGCTGGTCCTCACCTTCCCTTGGCAGTCTATTCACAGGCACAACAGCACTGGGGATCTGTGCTTTCCCAGAGATGTCATATCTCACGGTGCTCGTTCTCGGCAGAGCCTGTTTCCGAAAACGCAAACGTCCGGATCCTTCTCCCACAAGGAAGGGGACAGCCCTGAAAGGTGTTGCTGGTCTTCACCTTCCCTTGGCAGCCTATTCACAGGCACAACAGCACTGGGGATCTGTGCTTTCCCAGAGATGTCATATCTCACGGTGCTCGTTCTCGGCAGAGCCTGTTTCCGAAAAGGCAAACGTCTGGCTATTCCTCCTACAAGAAATGTGCCAGCCCTGAAAGCTGTTGCTGGTCCTCACCTTCCCTTGGCAGCCTATTCACAGGCACAATAGCACTGGGGTTCTGTGCTTTCCCAGAGATGTCATATCTCACGGTGCTCGTTCTCGGCAGAGCCTGTTTCCTAAAAGGCAAACGTCTGGCTATTCCTCCTACAAGAAATGTGGCAGCCCTGATAGCAGTTGCTGGTCCTCACCTTCCCTTGGCAGTCTATTCACAGGCACAACAGCACTGGGGATCTGTGCTTTCCCAGAGATGTCATATCTCACGGTGCTCGTTCTCGACAGAGCCTGTTTCCGAAAACGCAAACGTCCGGATCCTTCTCCCACAAGGAAGGGGACAGCCCTGAAAGGTGTTGCTGGTCTTCACCTTCCCTTGGCAGCCTATTCACAGGCACAACAGCACTGGGGATCTGTGCTTTCCCAGAGATGTCATATCTCACGGTGCTCGTTCTCGGCAGAGCCTGTTTCCGAAAACGCAAACGTTCGGATCCTTCTCCCAGAAGGAAGGGGACAGCCCTGAAAGGTGTTGCTGGTCTTCACCTTCCCTTGGCAGCCTATTCACAGGCACAACAGCACTGGGGATCTGTGCTTTCCCAGAGATGTCATATCTCACGGTTCTCGTTCTCGGCATAGCCTGTTTCCGAAAACGCAAACGTCTGGCTATTCCTCCTATAAGAAATGTGCCAGCCCTGAAAGGTGTTGCTGGTCTTCACCTTCCCTTGGCAGCCTATTCACAGGCACAACAGCACTGGGGATCTGTGCTTTCCCAGAGATGTCATATCTCACGGTGCTCGTTCTCGGCAGAGCCTGTTTCCGAAAACGCAAACGTTCGGATCCTTCTCCCACAAGGAAGGGGACAGCCCTGAAAGGTGTTGCTGGTCTTCACCTTCCCTTGGCAGCCTATTCACAGGCACAACAGCACTGGGGATCTGTGCTTTCCCAGAGATGTCATATCTCACGGTGCTCGTTCTCGGCAGAGCCTGTTTCCGAAAACGCAAACGTTCGGATCCTTCTCCCACAAGGAAGGGGACAGCCCTGAAAGGTGTTGCTGGTCTTCACCTTCCCTTGGCAGCCTATTCACAGGCACAACAGCACTGGGGATCTGTGCTTTCCCAGAGATGTCATATCTCACGGTGCTCGTTCTCGGCAGAGCCTGTTTCCGAAAAGGCAAACGTCTGGCTATTCCTCCTACAAGAAATGTGCCAGCCCTGAAAGCTGTTGCTGGTCCTCACCTTCCCTTGGCAGCCTATTCACAGGCACAATAGCACTGGGGTTCTGTGCTTTCCCAGAGATGTCATATCTCACGGTGCTCGTTCTCGGCAGAGCCTGTTTCCGAAAAGGCAAACGTCTGGCTATTCCTCCTACAAGAAATGTGGCAGCCCTGAAAGCTGTTGCTGGTCCTCACCTTCCCTTGGCAGCCTATTCACAGGCACAACAGCACTGGGGATCTGTGCTTTCCCAGAGATGTCATATCTCACGGTGCTCGTTCTCGGCAGAGCCTGTTTCCGAAAAGGCAAACGTCTGGCTATTCCTCCTATAAGAAATGTGCCAGCCCTGAAAGCTGTTGCTGGTCCTCACCTTCCCTTGGCAGTCTATTCACAGGCACAACAGCACTGGGGATCTGTGCTTTCCCAGAGATGTCATATCTCACGGTGCTCGTTCTCGGCAGAGCCTGTTTCCGAAAACGCAAACGTCCGGATCCTTCTCCCACAAGGAAGGGGACAGCCCTGAAAGGTGTTGCTGGTCTTCACCTTCCCTTGGCAGCCTATTCACAGGCACAACAGCACTGGGGATCTGTGCTTTCCCAGAGATGTCATATCTCACGGTGCTCGTTCTCGGCAGAGCCTGTTTCCGAAAACGCAAACGTTCGGATCCTTCTCCCAGAAGGAAGGGGACAGCCCTGAAAGGTGTTGCTGGTCTTCACCTTCCCTTGGCAGCCTATTCACAGGCACAACAGCACTGGGGATCTGTGCTTTCCCAGAGATGTCATATCTCACGGTTCTCGTTCTCGGCATAGCCTGTTTCCGAAAAGGCAAACGTCTGGCTATTCCTCCTATAAGAAATGTGCCAGCCCTGAAAGCTGTTGCTGGTCTTCACCTTCCCTTGGCAGCCTATTCACAGGCACAACAGCACTGGGGATCTGTGCTTTCCCAGAGATGTCATATCTCACGGTGCTCGTTCTCGGCAGAGCCTGTTTCCGAAAACGCAAACGTTCGGATCCTTCTCCCACAAGGAAGGGGACAGCCCTGAAAGCTGTTGCTGGTCTTCACCTTCCCTTGGCAGCCTATTCACAGGCACAACAGCACTGGGGATCTGTGCTTTCCCAGAGATGTCATATCTCACGGTGCTCGTTCTCGGCAGAGCCTGTTTCCGAAAACGCAAACGTTCGGATCCTTCTCCCACAAGGAAGGGGACAGCCCTGAAAGGTGTTGCTGGTCCTCACCTTCCCTTGGCAGCCTATTCACAGGCACAACAGCACTGGGGATCTGTGCTTTCCCAGAGATGTCATATCTCACGGTGCTCGTTCTCGGCAGAGCCTGTTTCCGAAAAGGCAAACGTCTGGCTATTCCTCCTACAAGAAATGTGCCAGCCCTGAAAGCTGTTGCTGGTCCTCACCTTCCCTTGGCAGCCTATTCACAGGCACAATAGCACTGGGGTTCTGTGCTTTCCCAGAGATGTCATATCTCACGGTGCTCGTTCTCGGCAGAGCCTGTTTCCGAAAACGCAAACGTCTGGCTATTCCTCCTACAAGAAATGTGGCAGCCCTGAAAGCTGTTGCTGGTCCTCACCTTCCCTTGGCAGCCTATTCACAGGCACAACAGCACTGGGGATCTGTGCTTTCCCAGAGATGTCATATCTCACGGTGCTCGTTCTCGGCAGAGCCTGTTTCCGAAAAGGCAAAGGTCTGGCTATTCCTCCTATAAGAAATTTGCCAGCCCTGAAAGCTGTTGCTGGTCCTCACCTTCCCTTGGCAGCCTATTCACAGGCACAACAGCACTGGGGATCTGTGCTTTCCCAGAGATGTCATATCTCATGGTGCTCGTTCTCGGCAGAGCCTGTTTCCCAAAAGGCAAACGTCCGGATCCTTCTCCCACAAGGAAGGGGACAGCCCTGAAAGCTGTTGCTGGTCCTCACCTTCCCTTGGCAGTCTATTCACAGGCACAACAGCACTGGGGATCTGTGCTTTCCCAGAGATGTCATATCTCACGGTGCTCGTTCTCGGCAGAGCCTGTTTCCGAAAAGGCAAACGTCTGGCTATTCCTCCTACAAGAAATGTGCCAGCCCTGAAAGCTGTTGCTGGTCCTCACCTTCCCTTGGCAGCCTATTCACAGGCACAATAGCACTGGGGTTCTGTGCTTTCCCAGAGATGTCATATCTCACGGTGCTCGTTCTCGGCAGAGCCTGTTTCCTAAAAGGCAAACGTCTGGCTATTCCTCCTACAAGAAATGTGCCAGCCCTGAAATCTGTTGCTGGTCCTCACCTTCCCTTGGCAGCCTATTCACAGGCACAACAGCACTGGGGATCTGTGCTTTCCCAGAGATGTCATATCTCACGGTGCTCGTTCTCGGCAGAGCCTGTTTCCTAAAAGGCAAACGTCTGGCTATTCCTCCTACAAGAAATGTGGCAGCCCTGAAAGCAGTTGCTGGTCCTCACCTTCCCTTGGCAGCCTATTCACAGGCACAACAGCACTGGGGATCTGTGCTTTCCCAGAGATGTCATATCTCACGGTGCTCGTTCTCGGCAGAGCCTGTTTCCGAAAAGGCAAACGTCTGGCTATTCCTCCTATAAGAAATGTGCCAGCCCTGAAAGCTGTTGCTGGTCCTCACCTTCCCTTGGCAGTCTATTCACAGGCACAACAGCACTGGGGATCTGTGCTTTCCCAGAGATGTCATATCTCACGGTGCTCGTTCTCGGCAGAGCCTGTTTCCGAAAAGGCAAACGTCCGGATCCTTCTCCCACAAGGAAGGGGACAGCCCTGAAAGGTGTTGCTGGTCTTCACCTTCCCTTGGCAGCCTATTCACAGGCACAACAGCACTGGGGATCTGTGCTTTCCCAGAGATGTCATATCTCACGGTGCTCGTTCTCGGCAGAGCCTGTTTCCGAAAACGCAAACGTTCGGATCCTTCTCCCACAAGGAAGGGGACAGCCCTGAAAGGTGTTGCTGGTCTTCACCTTCCCTTGGCAGCCTATTCACAGGCACAACAGCACTGGGGATCTGTGCTTTCCCAGAGATGTCATATCTCACGGTGCTCGTTCTCGGCAGAGCCTGTTTCCGAAAAGGCAAACGTCTGGCTATTCCTCCTACAAGAAATGTGCCAGCCCTGAAAGCTGTTGCTGGTCCTCACCTTCCCTTGGCAGCCTATTCACAGGCACAATAGCACTGGGGTTCTGTGCTTTCCCAGAGATGTCATATCTCACGGTGCTCGTTCTCGGCAGAGCCTGTTTCCTAAAAGGCAAACGTCTGGCTATTCCTCCTACAAGAAATGTGGCAGCCCTGATAGCAGTTGCTGGTCCTCACCTTCCCTTGGCAGCCTATTCACAGGCACAACAGCACTGGGGATCTGTGCTTTCCCAGAGATGTCATATCTCACGGTGCTCGTTCTCGGCAGAGCCTGTTTCCGAAAAGGCAAACGTCTGGCTATTCCTCCTATAAGAAATGTGCCAGCCCTGAAAGCTGTTGCTGGTCCTCACCTTCCCTTGGCAGTCTATTCACAGGCACAACAGCACTGGGGATCTGTGCTTTCCCAGAGATGTCATATCTCACGGTGCTCGTTCTCGGCAGAGCCTGTTTCCGAAAACGCAAACGTCCGGATCCTTCTTCCACAAGGAAGGGGACAGCCCTGAAAGGTGTTGCTGGTCTTCACCTTCCCTTGGCAGCCTATTCACAGGCACAACAGCACTGGGGATCTGTGCTTTCCCAGAGATGTCATATCTCACGGTGCTCGTTCTCGGCAGAGCCTGTTTCCGAAAACGCAAACGTTCGGATCCTTCTCCCAGAAGGAAGGGGACAGCCCTGAAAGGTGTTGCTGGTCTTCACCTTCCCTTGGCAGCCTATTCACAGGCACAACAGCACTGGGGATCTGTGCTTTCCCAGAGATGTCATATCTCACGGTTCTCGTTCTCGGCATAGCCTGTTTCCGAAAACGCAAACGTCTGGCTATTCCTCCTATAAGAAATGTGCCAGCCCTGAAAGCTGTTGCTGGTCTTCACCTTCCCTTGGCAGCCTATTCACAGGCACAACAGCACTGGGGATCTGTGCTTTCCCAGAGATGTCATATCTCACGGTGCTCGTTCTCGGCAGAGCCTGTTTCCGAAAACGCAAACGTTCGGATCCTTCTCCCACAAGGAAGGGGACAGCCCTGAAAGGTGTTGCTGGTCTTCACCTTCCCTTGGCAGCCTATTCACAGGCACAACAGCACTGGGGATCTGTGCTTTCCCAGAGATGTCATATCTCACGGTGCTCGTTCTCGGCAGAGCCTGTTTCCGAAAACGCAAACGTTCGGATCCTTCTCCCACAAGGAAGGGGACAGCCCTGAAAGGTGTTGCTGGTCTTCACCTTCCCTTGGCAGCCTATTCACAGGCACAACAGCACTGGGGATCTGTGCTTTCCCAGAGATGTCATATCTCACGGTGCTCGTTCTCGGCAGAGCCTGTTTCCGAAAAGGCAAACGTCTGGCTATTCCTCCTACAAGAAATGTGCCAGCCCTGAAAGCTGTTGCTGGTCCTCACCTTCCCTTGGCAGCCTATTCACAGGCACAATAGCACTGGGGTTCTGTGCTTTCCCAGAGATGTCATATCTCACGGTGCTCGTTCTCGGCAGAGCCTGTTTCCGAAAAGGCAAACGTCTGGCTATTCCTCCTACAAGAAATGTGGCAGCCCTGAAAGCTGTTGCTGGTCCTCACCTTCCCTTGGCAGCCTATTCACAGGCACAACAGCACTGGGGATCTGTGCTTTCCCAGAGATGTCATATCTCACGGTGCTCGTTCTCGGCAGAGCCTGTTTCCGAAAAGGCAAAGGTCTGGCTATTCCTCCTATAAGAAATGTGCCAGCCCTGAAAGCTGTTGCTGGTCCTCACCTTCCCTTGGCAGCCTATTCACAGGCACAACAGCACTGGGGATCTGTGCTTTCCCAGAGATGTCATATCTCATGGTGCTCGTTCTCGGCAGAGCCTGTTTCCCAAAAGGCAAACGTCCGGATCCTTCTCCCACAAGGAAGGGGACAGCCCTGAAAGCTGTTGCTGGTCCTCACCTTCCCTTGGCAGTCTATTCACAGGCACAACAGCACTGGGGATCTGTGCTTTCCCAGAGATGTCATATCTCACGGTGCTCGTTCTCGGCAGAGCCTGTTTCCGAAAAGGCAAACGTCTGGCTATTCCTCCTACAAGAAATGTGCCAGCCCTGAAAGCTGTTGCTGGTCCTCACCTTCCCTTGGCAGCCTATTCACAGGCACAATAGCACTGGGGTTCTGTGCTTTCCCAGAGATGTCATATCTCACGGTGCTCGTTCTCGGCAGAGCCTGTTTCCTAAAAGGCAAACGTCTGGCTATTCCTCCTACAAGAAATGTGCCAGCCCTGAAATCTGTTGCTGGTCCTCACCTTCCCTTGGCAGCCTATTCACAGGCACAACAGCACTGGGGATCTGTGCTTTCCCAGAGATGTCATATCTCACGGTGCTCGTTCTCGGCAGAGCCTGTTTCCTAAAAGGCAAACGTCTGGCTATTCCTCCTACAAGAAATGTGGCAGCCCTGAAAGGTGTTGCTGGTCCTCACCTTCCCTTGGCAGCCTATTCACAGGCACAACAGCACTGGGGATCTGTGCTTTCCCAGAGATGTCATATCTCACGGTGCTCGTTCTCGGCAGAGCCTGTTTCCGAAAAGGCAAACGTCTGGCTATTCCTCCTATAAGAAATGTGCCAGCCCTGAAAGCTGTTGCTGGTCCTCACCTTCCCTTGGCAGTCTATTCACAGGCACAACAGCACTGGGGATCTGTGCTTTCCCAGAGATGTCATATCTCACGGTGCTCGTTCTCGGCAGAGCCTGTTTCCGAAAAGGCAAACGTCCGGATCCTTCTCCCACAAGGAAGGGGACAGCCCTGAAAGATGTTGCTGGTCTTCACCTTCCCTTGGCAGCCTATTCACAGGCACAACAGCACTGGGGATCTGTGCTTTCCCAGAGATGTCATATCTCACGGTGCTCGTTCTCGGCAGAGCCTGTTTCCGAAAACGCAAACGTTCGGATCCTTCTCCCACAAGGAAGGGGACAGCCCTGAAAGGTGTTGCTGGTCTTCACCTTCCCTTGGCAGCCTATTCACAGGCACAACAGCACTGGGGATCTGTGCTTTCCCAGAGATGTCATATCTCACGGTGCTCGTTCTCGGCAGAGCCTGTTTCCGAAAAGGCAAACGTCTGGCTATTCCTCCTACAAGAAATGTGCCAGCCCTGAAAGCTGTTGCTGGTCCTCACCTTCCCTTGGCAGCCTATTCACAGGCACAATAGCACTGGGGTTCTGTGCTTTCCCAGAGATGTCATATCTCACGGTGCTCGTTCTCGGCAGAGCCTGTTTCCTAAAAGGCAAACGTCTGGCTATTCCTCCTACAAGAAATGTGGCAGCCCTGATAGCAGTTGCTGGTCCTCACCTTCCCTTGGCAGCCTATTCACAGGCACAACAGCACTGGGGATCTGTGCTTTCCCAGAGATGTCATATCTCACGGTGCTCGTTCTCGGCAGAGCCTGTTTCCGAAAAGGCAAACGTCTGGCTATTCCTCCTATAAGAAATGTGCCAGCCCTGAAAGCTGTTGCTGGTCCTCACCTTCCCTTGGCAGTCTATTCACAGGCACAACAGCACTGGGGATCTGTGCTTTCCCAGAGATGTCATATCTCACGGTGCTCGTTCTCGGCAGAGCCTGTTTCCGAAAACGCAAACGTCCGGATCCTTCTCCCACAAGGAAGGGGACAGCCCTGAAAGGTGTTGCTGGTCTTCACCTTCCCTTGGCAGCCTATTCACAGGCACAACAGCACTGGGGATCTGTGCTTTCCCAGAGATGTCATATCTCACGGTGCTCGTTCTCGGCAGAGCCTGTTTCCGAAAACGCAAACGTTCGGATCCTTCTCCCAGAAGGAAGGGGACAGCCCTGAAAGGTGTTGCTGGTCTTCACCTTCCCTTGGCAGCCTATTCACAGGCACAACAGCACTGGGGATCTGTGCTTTCCCAGAGATGTCATATCTCACGGTTCTCGTTCTCGGCATAGCCTGTTTCCGAAAACGCAAACGTCTGGCTATTCCTCCTATAAGAAATGTGCCAGCCCTGAAAGCTGTTGCTGGTCTTCACCTTCCCTTGGCAGCCTATTCACAGGCACAACAGCACTGGGGATCTGTGCTTTCCCAGAGATGTCATATCTCACGGTGCTCGTTCTCGGCAGAGCCTGTTTCCGAAAACGCAAACGTTCGGATCCTTCTCCCACAAGGAAGGGGACAGCCCTGAAAGGTGTTGCTGGTCTTCACCTTCCCTTGGCAGCCTATTCACAGGCACAACAGCACTGGGGATCTGTGCTTTCCCAGAGATGTCATATCTCACGGTGCTCGTTCTCGGCAGAGCCTGTTTCCGAAAACGCAAACGTTCGGATCCTTCTCCCACAAGGAAGGGGACAGCCCTGAAAGGTGTTGCTGGTCTTCACCTTCCCTTGGCAGCCTATTCACAGGCACAACAGCACTGGGGATCTGTGCTTTCCCAGAGATGTCATATCTCACGGTGCTCGTTCTCGGCAGAGCCTGTTTCCGAAAAGGCAAACGTCTGGCTATTCCTCCTACAAGAAATGTGCCAGCCCTGAAAGCTGTTGCTGGTCCTCACCTTCCCTTGGCAGCCTATTCACAGGCACAACAGCACTGGGGATCTATGCTTTCCCAGAGATGTCATATCTCACGGTGCTCGTTCTCGGCAGAGCCTGTTTCCGAAAAGGCAAACGTCCGGATCCTTCTCCCACAAGGAAGGGGACAGCCCTGAAAGGTGTTGCTGGTCTTCACCTTCCCTTGGCAGTCTATTCACAGGCACAACAGCACTGGGGATCTGTGCTTTCCCAGAGATGTCATATCTCACGGTGCTCGTTCTTGGCAGAGCCTGTTTCCGAAAAGGCAAACGTCCGGATCCTTCTCCCACAAGGAAGGGGACAGCCCTGAAAGATGTTGCTGGTCTTCACCTTCCCTTGGCAGCCTATTCACAGGCACAACAGCACTGGGGATCTGTGCTTTCCCAGAGATGTCATATCTCACGGTGCTCGTTCTCGGCAGAGCCTGTTTCCTAAAAGGCAAACGTCTGGCTATTCCTCCTACAAGAAATGTGCCAGCCCTGAAAGCTGTTGCTGGTCCTCACCTTCCCTTGGCAGCCTATTCACAGGCACAACAGCACTGGGGATCTGTGCTTTCCCAGAGATGTCATATCTCACGGTGCTCGTTCTCGGCAGAGCCTGTTTCCGAAAAGGCAAAGGTCTGGCTATTCCTCCTATAAGAAATGTGCCAGCCCTGAAAGCTGTTGCTGGTCCTCACCTTCCCTTGGCAGCCTATTCACAAGCACAACAGCACTGGGGATCTGTGCTTTCCCAGAGATGTCATATCTCATGGTGCTCGTTCTCGGCAGAGCCTGTTTCCCAAAAGGCAAACGTCCGGATCCTTCTCCCACAAGGAAGGGGACAGCCCTGAAAGCTGTTGCTGGTCCTCACCTTCCCTTGGCAGTCTATTCACAGGCACAATAGCACTGGGGTTCTGTGCTTTCCCAGAGATGTCATATCTCACGGTGCTCGTTCTCGGCAGAGCCTGTTTCCTAAAAGGCAAACGTCTGGCTATTCCTCCTACAAGAAATGTGGCAGCCCTGATAGCAGTTGCTGGTCCTCACCTTCCCTTGGCAGCCTATTCACAGGCACAACAGCACTGGGGATCTGTGCTTTCCCAGAGATGTCATATCTCACGGTGCTCGTTCTCGGCAGAGCCTGTTTCCGAAAACGCAAAGGTCTGGCTATTCCTCCTATAAGAAATGTGCCAGCCCTGAAAGCTGTTGCTGGTCCTCACCTTCCCTTGGCAGTCTATTCACAGGCACAACAGCACTGGGGATCTGTGCTTTCCCAGAGATGTCATATCTCACGGTGCTCGTTCTCGGCAGAGCCTGTTTCCGAAAACGCAAACGTCCGGATCCTTCTCCCACAAGGAAGGGGACAGCCCTGAAAGGTGTTGCTGGTCTTCACCTTCCCTTGGCAGCCTATTCACAGGCACAACAGCACTGGGGATCTGTGCTTTCCCAGAGATGTCATATCTCACGGTGCTCGTTCTCGGCAGAGCCTGTTTCCGAAAAGGCAAAGGTCTGGCTATTCCTCCTATAAGAAATGTGCCAGCCCTGAAAGCTGTTGCTGGTCCTCACCTTCCCTTGGCAGCCTATTCACAGGCACAACAGCACTGGGGATCTGTGCTTTCCCAGAGATGTCATATCTCATGGTGCTCGTTCTCGGCAGAGCCTGTTTCCCAAAAGGCAAACGTCCGGATCCTTCTCCCACAAGGAAGGGGACAGCCCTGAAAGCTGTTGCTGGTCCTCACCTTCCCTTGGCAGCCTATTCACAGGCACAACAGCACTGGGGATCTGTGCTTTCCCAGAGATGTCATATCTCACGGTGCTCGTTCTCGGCAGAGCCTGTTTTCTGAAAAGGCAAACGTCCGGATCCTTCTCCCACAAGGAAGGGGACAGCCCTGAAAGGTGTTGCTGGTCTTCACCTTCCCTTGGCAGTCTATTCACAGGCACAACAGCACTGGGGATCTGTGCTTTCCCAGAGATGTCATATCTCACGGTGCTCGTTCTCGGCAGAGCCTGTTTCCGAAAAGGCAAACGTCCGGATCCTTCTCCCACAAGGAAGGGGACAGCCCTGAAAGATGTTGCTGGTCTTCACCTTCCCTTGGCAGCCTATTCACAGGCACAACAGCACTGGGGATCTGTGCTTTCCCAGAGATGTCATATCTCACGGTGCTCGTTCTCGGCAGAGCCTGTTTCCTAAAAGGCAAACGTCTGGCTATTCCTCCTACAAGAAATGTGCCAGCCCTGAAAGCTGTTGCTGGTCCTCACCTTCCCTTGGCAGCCTATTCACAGGCACAACAGCACTGGGGATCTGTGCTTTCCCAGAGATGTCATATCTCACGGTGCTCGTTCTCGGCAGAGCCTGTTTCCGAAAAGGCAAACGTCTGGCTATTCCTCCTACAAGAAATGTGGCAGCCCTGATAGCAGTTGCTGGTCCTCACCTTCCCTTGGCAGCCTATTCACAGGCACAACAGCACTGGGGATCTGTGCTTTCCCAGAGATGTCATATCTCACGGTGCTCGTTCTCGGCAGAGCCTGTTTCCGAAAAGGCAAACGTCTGGCTATTCCTCCTACAAGAAATGTGGCAGCCCTGAAAGCTGTTGCTGGTCCTCACCTTCCCTTGGCAGCCTATTCACAGGCACAACAGCACTGGGGATCTGTGCTTTCCCAGAGATGTCATATCTCACGGTGCTCGTTCTCGGCAGAGCCTGTTTCCGAAAAGGCAAAGGTCTGGCTATTCCTCCTATAAGAAATGTGCCAGCCCTGAAAGCTGTTGCTGGTCCTCACCTTCCCTTGGCAGCCTATTCACAGGCACAACAGCACTGGGGATCTGTGCTTTCCCAGAGATGTCATATCTCATGGTGCTCGTTCTCGGCAGAGCCTGTTTCCCAAAAGGCAAACGTCCGGATCCTTCTCCCACAAGGAAGGGGACAGCCCTGAAAGCTGTTGCTGGTCCTCACCTTCCCTTGGCAGTCTATTCACAGGCACAACAGCACTGGGGAACTGTGCTTTCCCAGAGATGTCATATCTCACGGTGCTCGTTCTCGGCAGAGCCTGTTTTCTGAAAAGGCAAACATCTGGCTATTCCTCCTACAAGAAATGTGCCAGCCCTGAAAGCTGTTGCTGGTCCTCACCTTCCCTTGGCAGCCTATTCACAGGCACAACAGCACTGGGGATCTGTGCTTTCCCAGAGATGTCATATCTCACGGTGCTCGTTCTCGGCAGAGCCTGTTTCCGAAAAGGCAAACGTCCGGATCCTTCTCCCACAAGGAAGGGGACAGCCCTGAAAGGTGTTGCTGGTCTTCACCTTCCCTTGGCAGTCTACTCACAGGCACAACAGCACTGGGGATCTGTGCTTTCCCAGAGATGTCATATCTCACGGTGCTCGTTCTTGGCAGAGCCTGTTTCCGAAAAGGCAAACGTCCGGATCCTTCTCCCACAAGGAAGGGGACAGCCCTGAAAGATGTTGCTGGTCTTCACCTTCCCTTGGCAGCCTATTCACAGGCACAACAGCACTGGGGATCTGTGCTTTCCCAGAGATGTCATATCTCACGGTGCTCGTTCTCGGCAGAGCCTGTTTCCTAAAAGGCAAACGTCTGGCTATTCCTCCTACAAGAAATGTGCCAGCCCTGAAAGCTGTTGCTGGTCCTCACCTTCCCTTGGCAGCCTATTCACAGGCACAACAGCACTGGGGATCTGTGCTTTCCCAGAGATGTCATATCTCACGGTGCTCGTTCTCGGCAGAGCCTGTTTCCGAAAAGGCAAAGGTCTGGCTATTCCTCCTATAAGAAATGTGCCAGCCCTGAAAGCTGTTGCTGGTCCTCACCTTCCCTTGGCAGCCTATTCACAGGCACAACAGCACTGGGGATCTGTGCTTTCCCAGAGATGTCATATCTCATGGTGCTCGTTCTCGGCAGAGCCTGTTTCCCAAAAGGCAAACGTCCGGATCCTTCTCCCACAAGGAAGGGGACAGCCCTGAAAGCTGTTGCTGGTCCTCACCTTCCCTTGGCAGCCTATTCACAAGCACAATAGCACTGGGGTTCTGTGCTTTCCCAGAGATGTCATATCTCACGGTGCTCGTTCTCGGCAGAGCCTGTTTCCTAAAAGGCAAACGTCTGGCTATTCCTCCTACAAGAAATGTGGCAGCCCTGATAGCAGTTGCTGGTCCTCACCTTCCCTTGGCAGCCTATTCACAGGCACAACAGCACTGGGGATCTGTGCTTTCCCAGAGATGTCATATCTCACGGTGCTCGTTCTCGGCAGAGCCTGTTTCCGAAAAGGCAAACGTCTGGCTATTCCTCCTATAAGAAATGTGCCAGCCCTGAAAGCTGTTGCTGGTCCTCACCTTCCCTTGGCAGTCTATTCACAGGCACAACAGCACTGGGGATCTGTGCTTTCCCAGAGATGTCATATCTCATGGTGCTCGTTCTCGGCAGAGCCTGTTTCCCAAAAGGCAAACGTCCGGATCCTTCTCCCACAAGGAAGGGGACAGCCCTGAAAGCTGTTGCTGGTCCTCACCTTCCCTTGGCAGTCTATTCACAGGCACAACAGCACTGGGGAACTGTGCTTTCCCAGAGATGTCATATCTCACGGTGCTCGTTCTCGGCAGAGCCTGTTTTCTGAAAAGGCAAACATCTGGCTATTCCTCCTACAAGAAATGTGCCAGCCCTGAAAGCTGTTGCTGGTCCTCACCTTCCCTTGGCAGCCTATTCACAGGCACAACAGCACTGGGGATCTGTGCTTTCCCAGAGATGTCATATCTCACGGTGCTCGTTCTCGGCAGAGCCTGTTTCCGAAAAGGCAAACGTCCGGATCCTTCTCCCACAAGGAAGGGGACAGCCCTGAAAGGTGTTGCTGGTCTTCACCTTCCCTTGGCAGTCTACTCACAGGCACAACAGCACTGGGGATCTGTGCTTTCCCAGAGATGTCATATCTCACGGTGCTCGTTCTTGGCAGAGCCTGTTTCCGAAAAGGCAAACGTCCGGATCCTTCTCCCACAAGGAAGGGGACAGCCCTGAAAGATGTTGCTGGTCTTCACCTTCCCTTGGCAGTCTACTCACAGGCACAACAGCACTGGGGATCTGTGCTTTCCCAGAGATGTCATATCTCACGGTGCTCGTTCTCGGCAGAGCCTGTTTCCGAAAAGGCAAACGTCTGGCTATTCCTCCTACAAGAAATGTGCCAGCCCTGAAAGCTGTTGCTGGTCCTCACCTTCCCTTGGCAGCCTATTCACAGGCACAACAGCACTGGGGATCTGTGCTTTCCCAGAGATGTCATATCTCACGGTGCTCGTTCTCGGCAGAGCCTGTTTCCGAAAAGGCAAAGGTCTGGCTATTCCTCCTACAAGAAATGTGCCAGCCCTGAAAGCTGTTGCTGGTCCTCACCTTCCCTTGGCAGCCTATTCACAGGCACAACAGCACTGGGGATCTGTGCTTTCCCAGAGATGTCATATCTCACGGTGCTCGTTCTCGGCAGAGCCTGTTTCCGAAAAGGCAAAGGTCTGGCTATTCCTCCTATAAGAAATGTGCCAGCCCTGAAAGCTGTTGCTGGTCCTCACCTTCCCTTGGCAGCCTATTCACAGGCACAACAGCACTGGGGATCTGTGCTTTCCCAGAGATGTCATATCTCATGGTGCTCGTTCTCGGCAGAGCCTGTTTCCCAAAAGGCAAACGTCCGGATCCTTCTCCCACAAGGAAGGGGACAGCCCTGAAAGCTGTTGCTGGTCCTCACCTTCCCTTGGCAGCCTATTCACAGGCACAATAGCACTGGGGTTCTGTGCTTTCCCAGAGATGTCATATCTCACGGTGCTCGTTCTCGGCAGAGCCTGTTTCCTAAAAGGCAAACGTCTGGCTATTCCTCCTACAAGAAATGTGGCAGCCCTGATAGCAGTTGCTGGTCCTCACCTTCCCTTGGCAGCCTATTCACAGGCACAACAGCACTGGGGATCTGTGCTTTCCCAGAGATGTCATATCTCACGGTGCTCGTTCTCGGCAGAGCCTGTTTCCGAAAAGGCAAACGTCCGGATCCTTCTCCCACAAGGAAGGGGACAGCCCTGAAAGCTGTTGCTGGTCCTCACCTTCCCTTGGCAGTCTATTCACAGGCACAACAGCACTGGGGATCTGTGCTTTCCCAGAGATGTCATATCTCACGGTGCTCGTTCTCGGCAGAGCCTGTTTTCTGAAAAGGCAAACGTCCGGATCCTTCTCCCACAAGGAAGGGGACAGCCCTGAAAGGTGTTGCTGGTCTTCACCTTCCCTTGGCAGTCTATTCACAGGCACAACAGCACTGGGGATCTGTGCTTTCCCAGAGATGTCATATCTCACGGTGCTCGTTCTCGGCAGAGCCTGTTTCCGAAAACGCAAACGTCCGGATCCTTCTCCCACAAGGAAGGGGACAGCCCTGAAAGGTGTTGCTGGTCTTCACCTTCCCTTGGCAGCCTATTCACAGGCACAACAGCACTGGGGATCTGTGCTTTCCCAGAGATGTCATATCTCACGGTGCTCGTTCTCGGCAGAGCCTGTTTCCGAAAACGCAAACGTTCGGATCCTTCTCCCAGAAGGAAGGGGACAGCCCTGAAAGGTGTTGCTGGTCTTCACCTTCCCTTGGCAGCCTATTCACAGGCACAACAGCACTGGGGATATGTGCTTTCCCAGAGATGTCATATCTCACGGTTCTCGTTCTCGGCATAGCCTGTTTCCGAAAACGCAAACGTCTGGCTATTCCTCCTATAAGAAATGTGCCAGCCCTGAAAGCTGTTGCTGGTCTTCACCTTCCCTTGGCAGCCTATTCACAGGCACAACAGCACTGGGGATCTGTGCTTTCCCAGAGATGTCATATCTCACGGTGCTCGTTCTCGGCAGAGCCTGTTTCCGAAAACGCAAACGTTCGGATCCTTCTCCCACAAGGAAGGGGACAGCCCTGAAAGGTGTTGCTGGTCTTCACCTTCCCTTGGCAGCCTATTCACAGGCACAACAGCACTGGGGATCTGTGCTTTCCCAGAGATGTCATATCTCACGGTGCTCGTTCTCGGCAGAGCCTGTTTCCGAAAACGCAAACGTTCGGATCCTTCTCCCACAAGGAAGGGGACAGCCCTGAAAGGTGTTGCTGGTCTTCACCTTCCCTTGGCAGCCTATTCACAGGCACAACAGCACTGGGGATCTGTGCTTTCCCAGAGATGTCATATCTCACGGTGCTCGTTCTCGGCAGAGCCTGTTTCCGAAAAGGCAAACGTCTGGCTATTCCTCCTACAAGAAATGTGCCAGCCCTGAAAGCTGTTGCTGGTCCTCACCTTCCCTTGGCAGCCTATTCACAGGCACAATAGCACTGGGGTTCTGTGCTTTCCCAGAGATGTCATATCTCACGGTGCTCGTTCTCGGCAGAGCCTGTTTCCGAAAAGGCAAACGTCTGGCTATTCCTCCTACAAGAAATGTGGCAGCCCTGAAAGCTGTTGCTGGTCCTCACCTTCCCTTGGCAGCCTATTCACAGGCACAACAGCACTGGGGATCTGTGCTTTCCCAGAGATGTCATATCTCACGGTGCTCGTTCTCGGCAGAGCCTGTTTCCGAAAAGGCAAAGGTCTGGCTATTCCTCCTATAAGAAATGTGCCAGCCCTGAAAGCTGTTGCTGGTCCTCACCTTCCCTTGGCAGCCTATTCACAGGCACAACAGCACTGGGGATCTGTGCTTTCCCAGAGATGTCATATCTCATGGTGCTCGTTCTCGGCAGAGCCTGTTTCCCAAAAGGCAAACGTCCGGATCCTTCTCCCACAAGGAAGGGGACAGCCCTGAAAGCTGTTGCTGGTCCTCACCTTCCCTTGGCAGTCTATTCACAGGCACAACAGCACTGGGGATCTGTGCTTTCCCAGAGATGTCATATCTCACGGTGCTCGTTCTCGGCAGAGCCTGTTTCCGAAAAGGCAAACGTCTGGCTATTCCTCCTACAAGAAATGTGCCAGCCCTGAAAGCTGTTGCTGGTCCTCACCTTCCCTTGGCAGCCTATTCACAGGCACAATAGCACTGGGGTTCTGTGCTTTCCCAGAGATGTCATATCTCACGGTGCTCGTTCTCGGCAGAGCCTGTTTCCTAAAAGGCAAACGTCTGGCTATTCCTCCTACAAGAAATGTGCCAGCCCTGAAATCTGTTGCTGGTCCTCACCTTCCCTTGGCAGCCTATTCACAGGCACAACAGCACTGGGGATCTGTGCTTTCCCAGAGATGTCATATCTCACGGTGCTCGTTCTCGGCAGAGCCTGTTTCCTAAAAGGCAAACGTCTGGCTATTCCTCCTACAAGAAATGTGGCAGCCCTGAAAGGTGTTGCTGGTCCTCACCTTCCCTTGGCAGCCTATTCACAGGCACAACAGCACTGGGGATCTGTGCTTTCCCAGAGATGTCATATCTCACGGTGCTCGTTCTCGGCAGAGCCTGTTTCCGAAAAGGCAAACGTCTGGCTATTCCTCCTATAAGAAATGTGCCAGCCCTGAAAGCTGTTGCTGGTCCTCACCTTCCCTTGGCAGTCTATTCACAGGCACAACAGCACTGGGGATCTGTGCTTTCCCAGAGATGTCATATCTCACGGTGCTCGTTCTCGGCAGAGCCTGTTTCCGAAAAGGCAAACGTCCGGATCCTTCTCCCACAAGGAAGGGGACAGCCCTGAAAGGTGTTGCTGGTCTTCACCTTCCCTTGGCAGCCTATTCACAGGCACAACAGCACTGGGGATCTGTGCTTTCCCAGAGATGTCATATCTCACGGTGCTCGTTCTCGGCAGAGCCTGTTTCCGAAAACGCAAACGTTCGGATCCTTCTCCCACAAGGAAGGGGACAGCCCTGAAAGGTGTTGCTGGTCTTCACCTTCCCTTGGCAGCCTATTCACAGGCACAACAGCACTGGGGATCTGTGCTTTCCCAGAGATGTCATATCTCACGGTGCTCGTTCTCGGCAGAGCCTGTTTCCGAAAAGGCAAACGTCTGGCTATTCCTCCTACAAGAAATGTGCCAGCCCTGAAAGCTGTTGCTGGTCCTCACCTTCCCTTGGCAGCCTATTCACAGGCACAATAGCACTGGGGTTCTGTGCTTTCCCAGAGATGTCATATCTCACGGTGCTCGTTCTCGGCAGAGCCTGTTTCCTAAAAGGCAAACGTCTGGCTATTCCTCCTACAAGAAATGTGGCAGCCCTGATAGCAGTTGCTGGTCCTCACCTTCCCTTGGCAGCCTATTCACAGGCACAACAGCACTGGGGATCTGTGCTTTCCCAGAGATGTCATATCTCACGGTGCTCGTTCTCGGCAGAGCCTGTTTCCCAAAAGGCAAACGTCTGGCTATTCCTCCTATAAGAAATGTGCCAGCCCTGAAAGGTGTTGCTGGTCCTCAACTTCCCTTGGCAGTCTATTCACAGGCACAACAGCACTGGGGATCTGTGCTTTCCCAGAGATGTCATATCTCACGGTGCTCGTTCTCGGCAGAGCCTGTTTCCGAAAACGCAAACGTCCGGATCCTTCTCCCACAAGGAAGGGGACAGCCCTGAAAGGTGTTGCTGGTCTTCACCTTCCCTTGGCAGCCTATTCACAGGCACAACAGCACTGGGGATCTGTGCTTTCCCAGAGATGTCATATCTCACGGTGCTCGTTCTCGGCAGAGCCTGTTTCCTAAAAGGCAAACGTCTGGCTATTCCTCCTACAAGAAATGTGCCAGCCCTGAAAGCTGTTGCTGGTCCTCACCTTCCCTTGGCAGCCTATTCACAGGCACAACAGCACTGGGGATCTGTGCTTTCCCAGAGATGTCATATCTCACGGTGCTCGTTCTCGGCAGAGCCTGTTTCCGAAAAGGCAAAGGTCTGGCTATTCCTCCTATAAGAAATGTGCCAGCCCTGAAAGCTGTTGCTGGTCCTCACCTTCCCTTGGCAGCCTATTCACAGGCACAACAGCACTGGGGATCTGTGCTTTCCCAGAGATGTCATATCTCATGGTGCTCGTTCTCGGCAGAGCCTGTTTCCCAAAAGGCAAACGTCCGGATCCTTCTCCCACAAGGAAGGGGACAGCCCTGAAAGCTGTTGCTGGTCCTCACCTTCCCTTGGCAGTCTATTCACAGGCACAACAGCACTGGGGATCTGTGCTTTCCCAGAGATGTCATATCTCACGGTGCTCGTTCTCGGCAGAGCCTGTTTTCTGAAAAGGCAAACGTCCGGATCCTTCTCCCACAAGGAAGGGGACAGCCCTGAAAGGTGTTGCTGGTCTTCACCTTCCCTTGGCAGTCTATTCACAGGCACAACAGCACTGGGGATCTGTGCTTTCCCAGAGATGTCATATCTCATGGTGCTCGTTCTCGGCAGAGCCTGTTTCCCAAAAGGCAAACGTCCGGATCCTTCTCCCACAAGGAAGGGGACAGCCCTGAAAGCTGTTGCTGGTCCTCACCTTCCCTTGGCAGTCTATTCACAGGCACAACAGCACTGGGGATCTGTGCTTTCCCAGAGATGTCATATCTCACGGTGCTCGTTCTCGGCAGAGCCTGTTTTCTGAAAAGGCAAACGTCCGGATCCTTCTCCCACAAGGAAGGGGACAGCCCTGAAAGGTGTTGCTGGTCTTCACCTTCCCTTGGCAGTCTATTCACAGGCACAACAGCACTGGGGATCTGTGCTTTCCCAGAGATGTCATATCTCACGGTGCTCGTTCTCGGCAGAGCCTGTTTCCGAAAAGGCAAACGTCCGGATCCTTCTCCCACAAGGAAGGGGACAGCCCTGAAAGATGTTGCTGGTCTTCACCTTCCCTTGGCAGCCTATTCACAGGCACAACAGCACTGGGGATCTGTGCTTTCCCAGAGATGTCATATCTCACGGTGCTCGTTCTCGGCAGAGCCTGTTTCCTAAAAGGCAAACGTCTGGCTATTCCTCCTACAAGAAATGTGCCAGACCTGAAAGCTGTTGCTGGTCCTCACCTTCCCTTGGCAGCCTATTCACAGGCACAACAGCACTGGGGATCTGTGCTTTCCCAGAGATGTCATATCTCACGGTGCTCGTTCTCGGCAGAGCCTGTTTCCTAAAAGGCAAACGTCTGGCTATTCCTCCTACAAGAAATGTGGCAGCCCTGATAGCAGTTGCTGGTCCTCACCTTCCCTTGGCAGCCTATTCACAGGCACAACAGCACTGGGGATCTGTGCTTTCCCAGAGATGTCATATCTCACGGTGCTCGTTCTCGGCAGAGCCTGTTTCCGAAAAGGCAAACGTCTGGCTATTCCTCCTACAAGAAATGTGGCAGCCCTGAAAGCTGTTGCTGGTCCTCACCTTCCCTTGGCAGCCTATTCACAGGCACAACAGCACTGGGGATCTGTGCTTTCCCAGAGATGTCATATCTCACGGTGCTCGTTCTCGGCAGAGCCTGTTTCCGAAAAGGCAAAGGTCCGGATCCTTCTCCCACAAGGAAGGGGACAGCCCTGAAAGCTGTTGCTGGTCCTCACCTTCCCTTGGCAGTCTATTCACAGGCACAACAGCACTGGGGAACTGTGCTTTCCCAGAGATGTCATATCTCACGGTGCTCGTTCTCGGCAGAGCCTGTTTTCTGAAAAGGCAAACATCTGGCTATTCCTCCTACAAGAAATGTGCCAGCCCTGAAAGCTGTTGCTGGTCCTCACCTTCCCTTGGCAGCCTATTCACAGGCACAACAGCACTGGGGATCTGTGCTTTCCCAGAGATGTCATATCTCATGGTGCTCGTTCTCGGCAGAGCCTGTTTCCCAAAAGGCAAACGTCCGGATCCTTCTCCCACAAGGAAGGGGACAGCCCTGAAAGCTGTTGCTGGTCCTCACCTTCCCTTGGCAGTCTATTCACAGGCACAACAGCACTGGGGAACTGTGCTTTCCCAGAGATGTCATATCTCACGGTGCTCGTTCTCGGCAGAGCCTGTTTTCTGAAAAGGCAAACATCTGGCTATTCCTCCTACAAGAAATGTGCCAGCCCTGAAAGCTGTTGCTGGTCCTCACCTTCCCTTGGCAGCCTATTCACAGGCACAACAGCACTGGGGATCTGTGCTTTCCCAGAGATGTCATATCTCACGGTGCTCGTTCTCGGCAGAGCCTGTTTCCGAAAAGGCAAACGTCTGGATCCTTCTCCCACAAGGAAGGGGACAGCCCTGAAAGGTGTTGCTGGTCTTCACCTTCCCTTGGCAGTCTACTCACAGGCACAACAGCACTGGGGATCTGTGCTTTCCCAGAGATGTCATATCTCACGGTGCTCGTTCTTGGCAGAGCCTGTTTCCGAAAAGGCAAACGTCCGGATCCTTCTCCCACAAGGAAGGGGACAGCCCTGAAAGATGTTGCTGGTCTTCACCTTCCCTTGGCAGCCTATTCACAGGCACAACAGCACTGGGGATCTGTGCTTTCCCAGAGATGTCATATCTCACGGTGCTCGTTCTCGGCAGAGCCTGTTTCCTAAAAGGCAAACGTCTGGCTATTCCTCCTACAAGAAATGTGCCAGCCCTGAAAGCTGTTGCTGGTCCTCACCTTCCCTTGGCAGCCTATTCACAGGCACAACAGCACTGGGGATCTGTGCTTTCCCAGAGATGTCATATCTCACGGTGCTCGTTCTCGGCAGAGCCTGTTTCCGAAAAGGCAAAGGTCTGGCTATTCCTCCTATAAGAAATGTGCCAGCCCTGAAAGCTGTTGCTGGTCCTCACCTTCCCTTGGCAGCCTATTCACAGGCACAACAGCACTGGGGATCTGTGCTTTCCCAGAGATGTCATATCTCATGGTGCTCGTTCTCGGCAGAGCCTGTTTCCCAAAAGGCAAACGTCCGGATCCTTCTCCCACAAGGAAGGGGACAGCCCTGAAAGCTGTTGCTGGTCCTCACCTTCCCTTGGCAGCCTATTCACAGGCACAATAGCACTGGGGTTCTGTGCTTTCCCAGAGATGTCATATCTCACGGTGCTCGTTCTCGGCAGAGCCTGTTTCCTAAAAGGCAAACGTCTGGCTATTCCTCCTACAAGAAATGTGGCAGCCCTGATAGCAGTTGCTGGTCCTCACCTTCCCTTGGCAGCCTATTCACAGGCACAACAGCACTGGGGATCTGTGCTTTCCCAGAGATGTCATATCTCACGGTGCTCGTTCTCGGCAGAGCCTGTTTCCGAAAAGGCAAACGTCTGGCTATTCCTCCTATAAGAAATGTGCCAGCCCTGAAAGCTGTTGCTGGTCCTCACCTTCCCTTGGCAGTCTATTCACAGGCACAACAGCACTGGGGATCTGTGCTTTCCCAGAGATGTCATATCTCACGGTGCTCGTTCTCGGCAGAGCCTGTTTCCGAAAACGCAAACGTCCGGATCCTTCTCCCACAAGGAAGGGGACAGCCCTGAAAGGTGTTGCTGGTCTTCACCTTCCCTTGGCAGCCTATTCACAGGCACAACAGCACTGGGGATCTGTGCTTTCCCAGAGATGTCATATCTCACGGTGCTCGTTCTCGGCAGAGCCTGTTTCCGAAAACGCAAACGTTCGGATCCTTCTCCCAGAAGGAAGGGGACAGCCCTGAAAGGTGTTGCTGGTCTTCACCTTCCCTTGGCAGCCTATTCACAGGCACAACAGCACTGGGGATCTGTGCTTTCCCAGAGATGTCATATCTCACGGTTCTCGTACTCGGCATAGCCTGTTTCCGAAAACGCAAACGTCTGGCTATTCCTCCTATAAGAAATGTGCCAGCCCTGAAAGCTGTTGCTGGTCTTCACCTTCCCTTGGCAGCCTATTCACAGGCACAACAGCACTGGGGATCTGTGCTTTCCCAGAGATGTCATATCTCACGGTGCTCGTTCTCGGCAGAGCCTGTTTCCGAAAACGCAAACGTTCGGATCCTTCTCCCACAAGGAAGGGGACAGCCCTGAAAGGTGTTGCTGGTCTTCACCTTCCCTTGGCAGCCTATTCACAGGCACAACAGCACTGGGGATCTGTGCTTTCCCAGAGATGTCATATCTCACGGTGCTCGTTCTCGGCAGAGCCTGTTTCCGAAAACGCAAACGTTCGGATCCTTCTCCCACAAGGAAGGGGACAGCCCTGAAAGGTGTTGCTGGTCTTCACCTTCCCTTGGCAGCCTATTCACAGGCACAACAGCACTGGGGATCTGTGCTTTCCCAGAGATGTCATATCTCACGGTGCTCGTTCTCGGCAGAGCCTGTTTCCGAAAAGGCAAACGTCTGGCTATTCCTCCTACAAGAAATGTGCCAGCCCTGAAAGCTGTTGCTGGTCCTCACCTTCCCTTGGCAGCCTATTCACAGGCACAATAGCACTGGGGTTCTGTGCTTTCCCAGAGATGTCATATCTCACGGTGCTCGTTCTCGGCAGAGCCTGTTTCCGAAAAGGCAAACGTCTGGCTATTCCTCCTACAAGAAATGTGGCAGCCCTGAAAGCTGTTGCTGGTCCTCACCTTCCCTTGGCAGCCTATTCACAGGCACAACAGCACTGGGGATCTGTGCTTTCCCAGAGATGTCATATCTCACGGTGCTCGTTCTCGGCAGAGCCTGTTTCCCAAAAGGCAAACGTCCGGATCCTTCTCCCACAAGGAAGGGGACAGCCCTGAAAGCTGTTGCTGGTCCTCACCTTCCCTTGGCAGTCTATTCACAGGCACAACAGCACTGGGGATCTGTGCTTTCCCAGAGATGTCATATCTCACGGTGCTCGTTCTCGGCAGAGCCTGTTTCCGAAAAGGCAAACGTCTGGCTATTCCTCCTACAAGAAATGTGCCAGCCCTGAAAGCTGTTGCTGGTCCTCACCTTCCCTTGGCAGCCTATTCACAGGCACAATAGCACTGGGGTTCTGTGCTTTCCCAGAGATGTCATATCTCACGGTGCTCGTTCTCGGCAGAGCCTGTTTCCTAAAAGGCAAACGTCTGGCTATTCCTCCTACAAGAAATGTGCCAGCCCTGAAATCTGTTGCTGGTCTTCACCTTCCCTTGGCAGCCTATTCACAGGCACAACAGCACTGGGGATCTGTGCTTTCCCAGAGATGTCATATCTCACGGTGCTCGTTCTCGGCAGAGCCTGTTTCCTAAAAGGCAAACGTCTGGCTATTCCTCCTACAAGAAATGTGGCAGCCCTGAAAGGTGTTGCTGGTCCTCACCTTCCCTTGGCAGCCTATTCACAGGCACAACAGCACTGGGGATCTGTGCTTTCCCAGAGATGTCATATCTCACGGTGCTCGTTCTCGGCAGAGCCTGTTTCCGAAAAGGCAAACGTTCGGATCCTTCTCCCACAAGGAAGGGGACAGCCCTGAAAGGTGTTGCTGGTCTTCACCTTCCCTTGGCAGCCTATTCACAGGCACAACAGCACTGGGGATCTGTGCTTTCCCAGAGATGTCATATCTCACGGTGCTCGTTCTCGGCAGAGCCTGTTTCCGAAAAGGCAAACGTCTGGCTATTCCTCCTATAAGAAATGTGCCAGCCCTGAAAGCTGTTGCTGGTCTTCACCTTCCCTTGGCAGCCTATTCACAGGCACAACAGCACTGGGGATCTGTGCTTTCCCAGAGATGTCATATCTCACGGTGCTCGTTCTCGGCAGAGCCTGTTTCCGAAAACGCAAACGTTCGGATCCTTCTCCCACAAGGAAGGGGACAGCCCTGAAAGGTGTTGCTGGTCTTCACCTTCCCTTGGCAGCCTATTCACAGGCACAACAGCACTGGGGATCTGTGCTTTCCCAGAGATGTCATATCTCACGGTGCTCGTTCTCGGCAGAGCCTGTTTCCGAAAACGCAAACGTTCGGATCCTTCTCCCACAAGGAAGGGGACAGCCCTGAAAGGTGTTGCTGGTCTTCACCTTCCCTTGGCAGCCTATTCACAGGCACAACAGCACTGGGGATCTGTGCTTTCCCAGAGATGTCATATCTCACGGTGCTCGTTCTCGGCAGAGCCTGTTTCCGAAAAGGCAAACGTCTGGCTATTCCTCCTACAAGAAATGTGCCAGCCCTGAAAGCTGTTGCTGGTCCTCACCTTCCCTTGGCAGCCTATTCACAGGCACAATAGCACTGGGGTTCTGTGCTTTCCCAGAGATGTCATATCTCACGGTGCTCGTTCTCGGCAGAGCCTGTTTCCGAAAAGGCAAACGTCTGGCTATTCCTCCTACAAGAAATGTGGCAGCCCTGAAAGCTGTTGCTGGTCCTCACCTTCCCTTGGCAGCCTATTCACAGGCACAACAGCACTGGGGATCTGTGCTTTCCCAGAGATGTCATATCTCACGGTGCTCGTTCTCGGCAGAGCCTGTTTCCCAAAAGGCAAACGTCCGGATCCTTCTCCCACAAGGAAGGGGACAGCCCTGAAAGCTGTTGCTGGTCCTCACCTTCCCTTGGCAGTCTATTCACAGGCACAACAGCACTGGGGATCTGTGCTTTCCCAGAGATGTCATATCTCACGGTGCTCGTTCTCGGCAGAGCCTGTTTTCTGAAAAGGCAAACATCTGGCTATTCCTCCTACAAGAAATGTGCCAGCCCTGAAAGCTGTTGCTGGTCCTCACCTTCCCTTGGCAGCCTATTCACAGGCACAACAGCACTGGGGATCTATGCTTTCCCAGAGATGTCATATCTCACGGTGCTCGTTCTCGGCAGAGCCTGTTTCCGAAAAGGCAAACGTCCGGATCCTTCTCCCACAAGGAAGGGGACAGCCCTGAAAGGTGTTGCTGGTCTTCACCTTCCCTTGGCAGTCTATTCACAGGCACAACAGCACTGGGGATCTGTGCTTTCCCAGAGATGTCATATCTCATGGTGCTCGTTCTTGGCAGAGCCTGTTTCCGAAAAGGCAAACGTCCGGATCCTTCTCCCACAAGGAAGGGGACAGCCCTGAAAGATGTTGCTGGTCTTCAGCTTCCCTTGGCAGCCTATTCACAGGCACAACAGCACTGGGGATCTGTGCTTTCCCAGAGATGTCATATCTCACGGTGCTCGTTCTCGGCAGAGCCTGTTTCCTAAAAGGCAAACGTCTGGCTATTCCTCCTACAAGAAATGTGCCAGCCCTGAAAGCTGTTGCTGGTCCTCACCTTCCCTTGGCAGCCTATTCACAGGCACAACAGCACTGGGGATCTGTGCTTTCCCAGAGATGTCATATCTCATGGTGCTCGTTCTCGGCAGAGCCTGTTTCCCAAAAGGCAAACGTCCGGATCCTTCTCCCACAAGGAAGGGGACAGCCCTGAAAGCTGTTGCTGGTCCTCACCTTCCCTTGGCAGTCTATTCACAGGCACAACAGCACTGGGGATCTGTGCTTTCCCAGAGATGTCATATCTCACGGTGCTCGTTCTCGGCAGAGCCTGTTTCCGAAAAGGCAAACGTCTGGCTATTCCTCCTACAAGAAATGTGCCAGCCCTGAAAGCTGTTGCTGGTCCTCACCTTCCCTTGGCAGCCTATTCACAGGCACAATAGCACTGGGGTTCTGTGCTTTCCCAGAGATGTCATATCTCACGGTGCTCGTTCTCGGCAGAGCCTGTTTCCTAAAAGGCAAACGTCTGGCTATTCCTCCTACAAGAAATGTGGCAGCCCTGAAAGGTGTTGCTGGTCCTCACCTTCCCTTGGCAGCCTATTCACAGGCACAACAGCACTGGGGATCTGTGCTTTCCCAGAGATGTCATATCTCACGGTGCTCGTTCTCGGCAGAGCCTGTTTCCGAAAACGCAAACGTTCGGATCCTTCTCCCAGAAGGAAGGGGACAGCCCTGAAAGGTGTTGCTGGTCTTCACCTTCCCTTGGCAGCCTATTCACAGGCACAACAGCACTGGGGATCTGTGCTTTCCCAGAGATGTCATATCTCACGGTTCTCGTTCTCGGCATAGCCTGTTTCCGAAAAGGCAAACGTCTGGCTATTCCTCCTATAAGAAATGTGCCAGCCCTGAAAGCTGTTGCTGGTCTTCACCTTCCCTTGGCAGCCTATTCACAGGCACAACAGCACTGGGGATCTGTGCTTTCCCAGAGATGTCATATCTCACGGTGCTCGTTCTCGGCAGAGCCTGTTTCCGAAAACGCAAACGTTCGGATCCTTCTCCCACAAGGAAGGGGACAGCCCTGAAAGGTGTTGCTGGTCTTCACCTTCCCTTGGCAGCCTATTCACAGGCACAACAGCACTGGGGATCTGTGCTTTCCCAGAGATGTCATATCTCACGGTGCTCGTTCTCGGCAGAGCCTGTTTCCGAAAACGCAAACGTTCGGATCCTTCTCCCACAAGGAAGGGGACAGCCCTGAAAGGTGTTGCTGGTCTTCACCTTCCCTTGGCAGCCTATTCACAGGCACAACAGCACTGGGGATCTGTGCTTTCCCAGAGATGTCATATCTCACGGTGCTCGTTCTCGGCAGAGCCTGTTTCCGAAAAGGCAAACGTCTGGCTATTCCTCCTACAAGAAATGTGCCAGCCCTGAAAGCTGTTGCTGGTCCTCACCTTCCCTTGGCAGCCTATTCACAGGCACAATAGCACTGGGGTTCTGTGCTTTCCCAGAGATGTCATATCTCACGGTGCTCGTTCTCGGCAGAGCCTGTTTCCGAAAAGGCAAACGTCTGGCTATTCCTCCTACAAGAAATGTGCCAGCCCTGAAAGCTGTTGCTGGTCCTCACCTTCCCTTGGCAGCCTATTCACAGGCACAACAGCACTGGGGATCTGTGCTTTCCCAGAGATGTCATATCTCACGGTGCTCGTTCTCGGCAGAGCCTGTTTCCCAAAAGGCAAACGTCCGGATCCTTCTCCCACAAGGAAGGGGACAGCCCTGAAAGCTGTTGCTGGTCCTCACCTTCCCTTGGCAGTCTATTCACAGGCACAACAGCACTGGGGATCTGTGCTTTCCCAGAGATGTCATATCTCACGGTGCTCGTTCTCGGCAGAGCCTGTTTTCTGAAAAGGCAAACATCTGGCTATTCCTCCTACAAGAAATGTGCCAGCCCTGAAAGCTGTTGCTGGTCCTCACCTTCCCTTGGCAGCCTATTCACAGGCACAACAGCACTGGGGATCTATGCTTTCCCAGAGATGTCATATCTCACGGTGCTCGTTCTCGGCAGAGCCTGTTTCCGAAAAGGCAAACGTCCGGATACTTCTCCCACAAGGAAGGGGACAGCCCTGAAAGGTGTTGCTGGTCTTCACCTTCCCTTGGCAGTCTATTCACAGGCACAACAGCACTGGGGATCTGTGCTTTCCCAGAGATGTCATATCTCATGGTGCTCGTTCTTGGCAGAGCCTGTTTCCGAAAAGGCAAACGTCCGGATCCTTCTCCCACAAGGAAGGGGACAGCCCTGAAAGATGTTGCTGGTCTTCAGCTTCCCTTGGCAGCCTATTCACAGGCACAACAGCACTGGGGATCTGTGCTTTCCCAGAGATGTCATATCTCACGGTGCTCGTTCTCGGCAGAGCCTGTTTCCTAAAAGGCAAACGTCTGGCTATTCCTCCTACAAGAAATGTGCCAGCCCTGAAAGCTGTTGCTGGTCCTCACCTTCCCTTGGCAGCCTATTCACAGGCACAACAGCACTGGGGATCTGTGCTTTCCCAGAGATGTCATATCTCATGGTGCTCGTTCTCGGCAGAGCCTGTTTCCCAAAAGGCAAACGTCCGGATCCTTCTCCCACAAGGAAGGGGACAGCCCTGAAAGCTGTTGCTGGTCCTCACCTTCCCTTGGCTGTCTATTCACAGGCACAACAGCACTGGGGATCTGTGCTTTCCCAGAGATGTCATATCTCACGGTGCTCGTTCTCGGCAGAGCCTGTTTCCGAAAAGGCAAACGTCTGGCTATTCCTCCTACAAGAAATGTGCCAGCCCTGAAAGCTGTTGCTGGTCCTCACCTTCCCTTGGCAGCCTATTCACAGGCACAATAGCACTGGGGTTCTGTGCTTTCCCAGAGATGTCATATCTCACGGTGCTCGTTCTCGGCAGAGCCTGTTTCCTAAAAGGCAAACGTCTGGCTATTCCTCCTACAAGAAATGTGCCAGCCCTGAAATCTGTTGCTGGTCCTCACCTTCCCTTGGCAGCCTATTCACAGGCACAACAGCACTGGGGATCTGTGCTTTCACAGAGATGTCATATCTCACGGTGCTCGTTCTCGGCAGAGCCTGTTTCCTAAAAGGCAAACGTCTGGCTATTCCTCCTACAAGAAATGTGGCAGCCCTGAAAGGTGTTGCTGGTCCTCACCTTCCCTTGGCAGCCTATTCACAGGCACAACAGCACTGGGGATCTGTGCTTTCCCAGAGATGTCATATCTCACGGTGCTCGTTCTCGGCAGAGCCTGTTTCCGAAAAGGCAAACGTCTGGCTATTCCTCCTATAAGAAATGTGCCAGCCCTGAAAGCTGTTGCTGGTCCTCACCTTCCCTTGGCAGTCTATTCACAGGCACAACAGCACTGGGGATCTGTGCTTTCCCAGAGATGTCATATCTCACGGTGCTCGTTCTCGGCAGAGCCTGTTTCCGAAAAGGCAAACGTCCGGATCCTTCTCCCACAAGGAAGGGGACAGCCCTGAAAGGTGTTGCTGGTCTTCACCTTCCCTTGGCAGCCTATTCACAGGCACAACAGCACTGGGGATCTGTGCTTTCCCAGAGATGTCATATCTCACGGTGCTCGTTCTCGGCAGAGCCTGTTTCCGAAAACGCAAACGTTCGGATCCTTCTCCCACAAGGAAGGGGACAGCCCTGAAAGGTGTTGCTGGTCTTCACCTTCCCTTGGCAGCCTATTCACAGGCACAACAGCACTGGGGCTCTGTGCTTTCCCAGAGATGTCATATCTCACGGTGCTCGTTCTCGGCAGAGCCTGTTTCCGAAAAGGCAAACGTCTGGCTATTCCTCCTACAAGAAATGTGCCAGCCCTGAAAGCTGTTGCTGGTCCTCACCTTCCCTTGGCAGCCTATTCACAGGCACAATAGCACTGGGGTTCTGTGCTTTCCCAGAGATGTCATATCTCACGGTGCTCGTTCTCGGCAGAGCCTGTTTCCTAAAAGGCAAACGTCTGGCTATTCCTCCTACAAGAAATGTGGCAGCCCTGATAGCAGTTGCTGGTCCTCACCTTCCCTTGGCAGCCTATTCACAGGCACAACAGCACTGGGGATCTGTGCTTTCCCAGAGATGTCATATCTCACGGTGCTCGTTCTCGGCAGAGCCTGTTTCCGAAAAGGCAAACGTCTGGCTATTCCTCCTATAAGAAATGTGCCAGCCCTGAAAGCTGTTGCTGGTCCTCACCTTCCCTTGGCAGTCTATTCACAGGCACAACAGCACTGGGGATCTGTGCTTTCCCAGAGATGTCATATCTCACGGTGCTCGTTCTCGGCAGAGCCTGTTTCCGAAAACGCAAACGTCCGGATCCTTCTCCCACAAGGAAGGGGACAGCCCTGAAAGGTGTTGCTGGTCTTCACCTTCCCTTGGCAGCCTATTCACAGGCACAACAGCACTGGGGATCTGTGCTTTCCCAGAGATGTCATATCTCACGGTGCTCGTTCTCGGCAGAGCCTGTTTCCGAAAACGCAAACGTTCGGATCCTTCTCCCAGAAGGAAGGGGACAGCCCTGAAAGGTGTTGCTGGTCTTCACCTTCCCTTGGCAGCCTATTCACAGGCACAACAGCACTGGGGATCTGTGCTTTCCCAGAGATGTCATATCTCACGGTTCTCGTTCTCGGCATAGCCTGTTTCCGAAAACGCAAACGTCTGGCTATTCCTCCTATAAGAAATGTGCCAGCCCTGAAAGCTGTTGCTGGTCTTCACCTTCCCTTGGCAGCCTATTCACAGGCACAACAGCACTGGGGATCTGTGCTTTCCCAGAGATGTCATATCTCACGGTGCTCGTTCTCGGCAGAGCCTGTTTCCGAAAACGCAAACGTTCGGATCCTTCTCCCACAAGGAAGGGGACAGCCCTGAAAGGTGTTGCTGGTCTTCACCTTCCCTTGGCAGCCTATTCACAGGCACAACAGCACTGGGGATCTGTGCTTTCCCAGAGATGTCATATCTCACGGTGCTCGTTCTCGGCAGAGCCTGTTTCCGAAAAGGCAAACGTCTGGCTATTCCTCCTACAAGAAATGTGCCAGCCCTGAAAGCTGTTGCTGGTCCTCACCTTCCCTTGGCAGCCTATTCACAGGCACAATAGCACTGGGGTTCTGTGCTTTCCCAGAGATGTCATATCTCACGGTGCTCGTTCTCGGCAGAGCCTGTTTCCGAAAAGGCAAACGTCTGGCTATTCCTCCTACAAGAAATTTGGCAGCCCTGAAAGCTGTTGCTGGTCCTCACCTTCCCTTGGCAGCCTATTCACAGGCACAACAGCACTGGGGATCTGTGCTTTCCCAGAGATGTCATATCTCACGGTGCTCGTTCTCGGCAGAGCCTGTTTCCGAAAAGGCAAACGTCTGGCTATTCCTCCTATAAGAAATGTGCCAGCCCTGAAAGCTGTTGCTGGTCCTCACCTTCCCTTGGCAGCCTATTCACAGGCACAACAGCACTGGGGATCTGTGCTTTCCCAGAGATGTCATATCTCACGGTGCTCGTTCTCGGCAGAGCCTGTTTCCCAAAAGGCAAACGTCCGGATCCTTCTCCCACAAGGAAGGGGACAGCCCTGAAAGCTGTTGCTGGTCCTCACCTTCCCTTGGCAGCCTATTCACAGGCACAACAGCACTGGGGATCTGTGCTTTCCCAGAGATGTCATATCTCACGGTGCTCGTTCTCGGCAGAGCCTGTTTCCCAAAAGGCAAACGTCCGGATCCTTCTCCCACAAGGAAGGGGACAGCCCTGAAAGATGTTGCTGGTCTTCAGCTTCCCTTGGCAGCCTATTCACAGGCACAACAGCACTGGGGATCTGTGCTTTCCCAGAGATGTCATATCTCACGGTGCTCGTTCTCGGCAGAGCCTGTTTCCGAAAAGGCAAACGTCTGGCTATTCCTCCTACAAGAAATGTGCCAGCCCTGAAAGCTGTTGCTGGTCCTCACCTTCCCTTGGCAGCCTATTCACAGGCACAACAGCACTGGGGATCTGTGCTTTCCCAGAGATGTCATATCTCACGGTGCTCGTTCTCGGCAGAGCCTGTTTCCGAAAAGGCAAAGGTCTGGCTATTCCTCCTATAAGAAATGTGCCAGCCCTGAAAGCTGTTGCTGGTCCTCACCTTCCCTTGGCAGCCTATTCACAGGCACAACAGCACTGGGGATCTGTGCTTTCCCAGAGATGTCATATCTCATGGTGCTCCTTCTCGGCAGAGCCTGTTTCCCAAAAGGCAAACGTCCGGATCCTTCTCCCACAAGGAAGGGGACAGCCCTGAAAGCTGTTGCTGGTCCTCACCTTCCCTTGGCAGTCTATTCACAGGCACAACAGCACTGGGGATCTGTGCTTTCCCAGAGATGTCATATCTCACGGTGCTCGTTCTCGGCAGAGCCTGTTTTCTGAAAAGGCAAACGTCCGGATCCTTCTCCCACAAGGAAGGGGACAGCCCTGAAAGGTGTTGCTGGTCTTCACCTTCCCTTGGCAGCCTATTCACAGGCACAACAGCACTGGGGATCTGTGCTTTCCCAGAGATGTCATATCTCACGGTGCTCGTTCTCGGCAGAGCCTGTTTCCGAAAAGGCAAACGTCCGGATCCTTCTCCCACAAGGAAGGGGACAGCCCTGAAAGATGTTGCTGGTCTTCACCTTCCCTTGGCAGCCTATTCACAGGCACAACAGCACTGGGGATCTGTGCTTTCCCAGAGATGTCATATCTCACGGTGCTCGTTCTCGGCAGAGCCTGTTTCCTAAAAGGCAAACGTCTGGCTATTCCTCCTACAAGAAATGTGCCAGCCCTGAAAGCTGTTGCTGGTCCTCACCTTCCCTTGGCAGCCTATTCACAGGCACAACAGCACTGGGGATCTGTGCTTTCCCAGAGATGTCATATCTCACGGTGCTCGTTCTCGGCAGAGCCTGTTTCCTAAAAGGCAAACGTCTGGCTATTCCTCCTACAAGAAATGTGGCAGCCCTGATAGCAGTTGCTGGTCCTCACCTTCCCTTGGCAGCCTATTCACAGGCACAACAGCACTGGGGATCTGTGCTTTCCCAGAGATGTCATATCTCACGGTGCTCGTTCTCGGCAGAGCCTGTTTCCGAAAAGGCAAACGTCTGGCTATTCCTCCTACAAGAAATGTGGCAGCCCTGAAAGCTGTTGCTGGTCCTCACCTTCCCTTGGCAGCCTATTCACAGGCACAACAGCACTGGGGATCTGTGCTTTCCCAGAGATGTCATATCTCACGGTGCTCGTTCTCGGCAGAGCCTGTTTCCGAAAAGGCAAACGTCTGGCTATTCCTCCTACAAGAAATGTGCCAGCCCTGAAAGCTGTTGCTGGTCCTCACCTTCCCTTGGCAGCCTATTCACAGGCACAACAGCACTGGGGATCTGTGCTTTCCCAGAGATGTCATATCTCATGGTGCTCGTTCTCGGCAGAGCCTGTTTCCCAAAAGGCAAACGTCCGGATCCTTCTCCCACAAGGAAGGGGACAGCCCTGAAAGCTGTTGCTGGTCCTCACCTTCCCTTGGCAGTCTATTCACAGGCACAACAGCACTGGGGATCTGTGCTTTCCCAGAGATGTCATATCTCACGGTGCTCGTTCTCGGCAGAGCCTGTTTCCGAAAAGGCAAACGTCTGGCTATTCCTCCTACAAGAAATGTGCCAGCCCTGAAAGCTGTTGCTGGTCCTCACCTTCCCTTGGCAGCCTATTCACAGGCACAATAGCACTGGGGTTCTGTGCTTTCCCAGAGATGTCATATCTCACGGTGCTCGTTCTCGGCAGAGCCTGTTTCCTAAAAGGCAAACGTCTGGCTATTCCTCCTACAAGAAATGTGCCAGCCCTGAAATCTGTTGCTGGTCCTCACCTTCCCTTGGCAGCCTATTCACAGGCACAACAGCACTGGGGATCTGTGCTTTCACAGAGATGTCATATCTCACGGTGCTCGTTCTCGGCAGAGCCTGTTTCCTAAAAGGCAAACGTCTGGCTATTCCTCCTACAAGAAATGTGGCAGCCCTGAAAGGTGTTGCTGGTCCTCACCTTCCCTTGGCAGCCTATTCACAGGCACAACAGCACTGGGGATCTGTGCTTTCCCAGAGATGTCATATCTCACGGTGCTCGTTCTCGGCAGAGCCTGTTTCCGAAAAGGCAAACGTCTGGCTATTCCTCCTATAAGAAATGTGCCAGCCCTGAAAGCTGTTGCTGGTCCTCACCTTCCCTTGGCAGTCTATTCACAGGCACAACAGCACTGGGGATCTGTGCTTTCCCAGAGATGTCATATCTCACGGTGCTCGTTCTCGGCAGAGCCTGTTTCCGAAAAGGCAAACGTCCGGATCCTTCTCCCACAAGGAAGGGGACAGCCCTGAAAGGTGTTGCTGGTCTTCACCTTCCCTTGGCAGCCTATTCACAGGCACAACAGCACTGGGGATCTGTGCTTTCCCAGAGATGTCATATCTCACGGTGCTCGTTCTCGGCAGAGCCTGTTTCCGAAAACGCAAACGTT
The DNA here is from genome assembly GCF_964188355.1 of Buteo buteo. Lineage (NCBI taxonomy): Eukaryota > Metazoa > Chordata > Aves > Accipitriformes > Accipitridae > Buteo > Buteo buteo. Next base: position 26,671,101 of record NC_134177.1, read on the forward strand.
CGGATCCTTCTCCCACAAGGAAGGGGACAGCCCTGAAAGGTGTTGCTGGTCTTCACCTTCCCTTGGCAGCCTATTCACAGGCACAACAGCACTGGGGATCTGTGCTTTCCCAGAGATGTCATATCTCACGGTGCTCGTTCTCGGCAGAGCCTGTTTCCGAAAAGGCAAACGTCTGGCTATTCCTCCTACAAGAAATGTGCCAGCCCTGAAAGCTGTTGCTGGTCCTCACCTTCCCTTGGCAGCCTATTCACAGGCACAATAGCACTGGGGTTCTGTGCTTTCCCAGAGATGTCATATCTCACGGTGCTCGTTCTCGGCAGAGCCTGTTTCCTAAAAGGCAAACGTCTGGCTATTCCTCCTACAAGAAATGTGGCAGCCCTGATAGCAGTTGCTGGTCCTCACCTTCCCTTGGCAGCCTATTCACAGGCACAACAGCACTGGGGATCTGTGCTTTCCCAGAGATGTCATATCTCACGGTGCTCGTTCTCGGCAGAGCCTGTTTCCGAAAAGGCAAACGTCTGGCTATTCCTCCTATAAGAAATGTGCCAGCCCTGAAAGCTGTTGCTGGTCCTCACCTTCCCTTGGCAGTCTATTCACAGGCACAACAGCACTGGGGATCTGTGCTTTCCCAGAGATGTCATATCTCACGGTGCTCGTTCTCGGCAGAGCCTGTTTCCGAAAACGCAAACGTCCGGATCCTTCTCCCACAAGGAAGGGGACAGCCCTGAAAGGTGTTGCTGGTCTTCACCTTCCCTTGGCAGCCTATTCACAGGCACAACAGCACTGGGGATCTGTGCTTTCCCAGAGATGTCATATCTCACGGTGCTCGTTCTCGGCAGAGCCTGTTTCCGAAAACGCAAACGTTCGGATCCTTCTCCCAGAAGGAAGGGGACAGCCCTGAAAGGTGTTGCTGGTCTTCACCTTCCCTTGGCAGCCTATTCACAGGCACAACAGCACTGGGGATCTGTGCTTTCCCAGAGATGTCATATCTCACGGTTCTCGTTCTCGGCATAGCCTGTTTCCGAAAACGCAAACGTCTGGCTATTCCTCCTATAAGAAATGTGCCAGCCCTGAAAGGTGTTGCTGGTCTTCACCTTCCCTTGGCAGCCTATTCACAGGCACAACAGCACTGGGGATCTGTGCTTTCCCAGAGATGTCATATCTCACGGTGCTCGTTCTCGGCAGAGCCTGTTTCCGAAAACGCAAACGTTCGGATCCTTCTCCCACAAGGAAGGGGACAGCCCTGAAAGGTGTTGCTGGTCTTCACCTTCCCTTGGCAGCCTATTCACAGGCACAACAGCACTGGGGATCTGTGCTTTCCCAGAGATGTCATATCTCACGGTGCTCGTTCTCGGCAGAGCCTGTTTCCGAAAAGGCAAACGTCTGGCTATTCCTCCTACAAGAAATGTGCCAGCCCTGAAAGCTGTTGCTGGTCCTCACCTTCCCTTGGCAGCCTATTCACAGGCACAATAGCACTGGGGTTCTGTGCTTTCCCAGAGATGTCATATCTCACGGTGCTCGTTCTCGGCAGAGCCTGTTTCCGAAAAGGCAAACGTCTGGCTATTCCTCCTACAAGAAATTTGGCAGCCCTGAAAGCTGTTGCTGGTCCTCACCTTCCCTTGGCAGCCTATTCACAGGCACAACAGCACTGGGGATCTGTGCTTTCCCAGAGATGTCATATCTCACGGTGCTCGTTCTCGGCAGAGCCTGTTTCCGAAAAGGCAAACGTCTGGCTATTCCTCCTATAAGAAATGTGCCAGCCCTGAAAGCTGTTGCTGGTCCTCACCTTCCCTTGGCAGCCTATTCACAGGCACAACAGCACTGGGGATCTGTGCTTTCCCAGAGATGTCATATCTCACGGTGCTCGTTCTCGGCAGAGCCTGTTTCCCAAAAGGCAAACGTCCGGATCCTTCTCCCACAAGGAAGGGGACAGCCCTGAAAGCTGTTGCTGGTCCTCACCTTCCCTTGGCAGCCTATTCACAGGCACAACAGCACTGGGGATCTGTGCTTTCCCAGAGATGTCATATCTCACGGTGCTCGTTCTCGGCAGAGCCTGTTTCCCAAAAGGCAAACGTCCGGATCCTTCTCCCACAAGGAAGGGGACAGCCCTGAAAGATGTTGCTGGTCTTCAGCTTCCCTTGGCAGCCTATTCACAGGCACAACAGCACTGGGGATCTGTGCTTTCCCAGAGATGTCATATCTCACGGTGCTCGTTCTCGGCAGAGCCTGTTTCCGAAAAGGCAAACGTCTGGCTATTCCTCCTACAAGAAATGTGCCAGCCCTGAAAGCTGTTGCTGGTCCTCACCTTCCCTTGGCAGCCTATTCACAGGCACAACAGCACTGGGGATCTGTGCTTTCCCAGAGATGTCATATCTCACGGTGCTCGTTCTCGGCAGAGCCTGTTTCCGAAAAGGCAAAGGTCTGGCTATTCCTCCTATAAGAAATGTGCCAGCCCTGAAAGCTGTTGCTGGTCCTCACCTTCCCTTGGCAGCCTATTCACAGGCACAACAGCACTGGGGATCTGTGCTTTCCCAGAGATGTCATATCTCATGGTGCTCGTTCTCGGCAGAGCCTGTTTCCCAAAAGGCAAACGTCCGGATCCTTCTCCCACAAGGAAGGGGACAGCCCTGAAAGCTGTTGCTGGTCCTCACCTTCCCTTGGCAGTCTATTCACAGGCACAACAGCACTGGGGATCTGTGCTTTCCCAGAGATGTCATATCTCACGGTGCTCGTTCTCGGCAGAGCCTGTTTTCTGAAAAGGCAAACGTCCGGATCCTTCTCCCACAAGGAAGGGGACAGCCCTGAAAGGTGTTGCTGGTCTTCACCTTCCCTTGGCAGTCTATTCACAGGCACAACAGCACTGGGGATCTGTGCTTTCCCAGAGATGTCATATCTCACGGTGCTCGTTCTCGGCAGAGCCTGTTTCCGAAAAGGCAAACGTCCGGATCCTTCTCCCACAAGGAAGGGGACAGCCCTGAAAGATGTTGCTGGTCTTCACCTTCCCTTGGCAGCCTATTCACAGGCACAACAGCACTGGGGATCTGTGCTTTCCCAGAGATGTCATATCTCACGGTGCTCGTTCTCGGCAGAGCCTGTTTCCTAAAAGGCAAACGTCTGGCTATTCCTCCTACAAGAAATGTGCCAGCCCTGAAAGCTGTTGCTGGTCCTCACCTTCCCTTGGCAGCCTATTCACAGGCACAACAGCACTGGGGATCTGTGCTTTCCCAGAGATGTCATATCTCACGGTGCTCGTTCTCGGCAGAGCCTGTTTCCTAAAAGGCAAACGTCTGGCTATTCCTCCTACAAGAAATGTGGCAGCCCTGATAGCAGTTGCTGGTCCTCACCTTCCCTTGGCAGCCTATTCACAGGCACAACAGCACTGGGGATCTGTGCTTTCCCAGAGATGTCATATCTCACGGTGCTCGTTCTCGGCAGAGCCTGTTTCCGAAAAGGCAAACGTCTGGCTATTCCTCCTATAAGAAATGTGCCAGCCCTGAAAGCTGTTGCTGGTCCTCACCTTCCCTTGGCAGCCTATTCACAGGCACAACAGCACTGGGGATCTGTGCTTTCCCAGAGATGTCATATCTCACGGTGCTCGTTCTCGGCAGAGCCTGTTTCCCAAAAGGCAAACGTCCGGATCCTTCTCCCACAAGGAAGGGGACAGCCCTGAAAGCTGTTGCTGGTCCTCACCTTCCCTTGGCAGCCTATTCACAGGCACAACAGCACTGGGGATCTGTGCTTTCCCAGAGATGTCATATCTCACGGTGCTCGTTCTCGGCAGAGCCTGTTTCCCAAAAGGCAAACGTCCGGATCCTTCTCCCACAAGGAAGGGGACAGCCCTGAAAGATGTTGCTGGTCTTCAGCTTCCCTTGGCAGCCTATTCACAGGCACAACAGCACTGGGGATCTGTGCTTTCCCAGAGATGTCATATCTCACGGTGCTCGTTCTCGGCAGAGCCTGTTTCCGAAAAGGCAAACGTCTGGCTATTCCTCCTACAAGAAATGTGCCAGCCCTGAAAGCTGTTGCTGGTCCTCACCTTCCCTTGGCAGCCTATTCACAGGCACAACAGCACTGGGGATCTGTGCTTTCCCAGAGATGTCATATCTCACGGTGCTCGTTCTCGGCAGAGCCTGTTTCCGAAAAGGCAAAGGTCTGGCTATTCCTCCTATAAGAAATGTGCCAGCCCTGAAAGCTGTTGCTGGTCCTCACCTTCCCTTGGCAGCCTATTCACAGGCACAACAGCACTGGGGATCTGTGCTTTCCCAGAGATGTCATATCTCATGGTGCTCGTTCTCGGCAGAGCCTGTTTCCCAAAAGGCAAACGTCCGGATCCTTCTCCCACAAGGAAGGGGACAGCCCTGAAAGCTGTTGCTGGTCCTCACCTTCCCTTGGCAGTCTATTCACAGGCACAACAGCACTGGGGATCTGTGCTTTCCCAGAGATGTCATATCTCACGGTGCTCGTTCTCGGCAGAGCCTGTTTTCTGAAAAGGCAAACGTCCGGATCCTTCTCCCACAAGGAAGGGGACAGCCCTGAAAGGTGTTGCTGGTCTTCACCTTCCCTTGGCAGTCTATTCACAGGCACAACAGCACTGGGGATCTGTGCTTTCCCAGAGATGTCATATCTCACGGTGCTCGTTCTCGGCAGAGCCTGTTTCCGAAAAGGCAAACGTCCGGATCCTTCTCCCACAAGGAAGGGGACAGCCCTGAAAGATGTTGCTGGTCTTCACCTTCCCTTGGCAGCCTATTCACAGGCACAACAGCACTGGGGATCTGTGCTTTCCCAGAGATGTCATATCTCACGGTGCTCGTTCTCGGCAGAGCCTGTTTCCTAAAAGGCAAACGTCTGGCTATTCCTCCTACAAGAAATGTGCCAGCCCTGAAAGCTGTTGCTGGTCCTCACCTTCCCTTGGCAGCCTATTCACAGGCACAACAGCACTGGGGATCTGTGCTTTCCCAGAGATGTCATATCTCACGGTGCTCGTTCTCGGCAGAGCCTGTTTCCTAAAAGGCAAACGTCTGGCTATTCCTCCTACAAGAAATGTGGCAGCCCTGATAGCAGTTGCTGGTCCTCACCTTCCCTTGGCAGCCTATTCACAGGCACAACAGCACTGGGGATCTGTGCTTTCCCAGAGATGTCATATCTCACGGTGCTCGTTCTCGGCAGAGCCTGTTTCCGAAAAGGCAAACGTCTGGCTATTCCTCCTACAAGAAATGTGGCAGCCCTGAAAGCTGTTGCTGGTCCTCACCTTCCCTTGGCAGCCTATTCACAGGCACAACAGCACTGGGGATCTGTGCTTTCCCAGAGATGTCATATCTCACGGTGCTCGTTCTCGGCAGAGCCTGTTTCCGAAAAGGCAAAGGTCTGGCTATTCCTCCTATAAGAAATGTGCCAGCCCTGAAAGCTGTTGCTGGTCCTCACCTTCCCTTGGCAGCCTATTCACAGGCACAACAGCACTGGGGATCTGTGCTTTCCCAGAGATGTCATATCTCATGGTGCTCGTTCTCGGCAGAGCCTGTTTCCCAAAAGGCAAACGTCCGGATCCTTCTCCCACAAGGAAGGGGACAGCCCTGAAAGCTGTTGCTGGTCCTCACCTTCCCTTGGCAGTCTATTCACAGGCACAACAGCACTGGGGAACTGTGCTTTCCCAGAGATGTCATATCTCACGGTGCTCGTTCTCGGCAGAGCCTGTTTCCGAAAAGGCAAACGTCTGGCTATTCCTCCTATAAGAAATGTGCCAGCCCTGAAAGCTGTTGCTGGTCCTCACCTTCCCTTGGCAGCCTATTCACAGGCACAACAGCACTGGGGATCTGTGCTTTCCCAGAGATGTCATATCTCACGGTGCTCGTTCTCGGCAGAGCCTGTTTCCCAAAAGGCAAACGTCCGGATCCTTCTCCCACAAGGAAGGGGACAGCCCTGAAAGCTGTTGCTGGTCCTCACCTTCCCTTGGCAGCCTATTCACAGGCACAACAGCACTGGGGATCTGTGCTTTCCCAGAGATGTCATATCTCACGGTGCTCGTTCTCGGCAGAGCCTGTTTCCCAAAAGGCAAACGTCCGGATCCTTCTCCCACAAGGAAGGGGACAGCCCTGAAAGATGTTGCTGGTCTTCAGCTTCCCTTGGCAGCCTATTCACAGGCACAACAGCACTGGGGATCTGTGCTTTCCCAGAGATGTCATATCTCACGGTGCTCGTTCTCGGCAGAGCCTGTTTCCGAAAAGGCAAACGTCTGGCTATTCCTCCTACAAGAAATGTGGCAGCCCTGAAAGCTGTTGCTGGTCCTCACCTTCCCTTGGCAGCCTATTCACAGGCACAACAGCACTGGGGATCTGTGCTTTCCCAGAGATGTCATATCTCACGGTGCTCGTTCTCGGCAGAGCCTGTTTCCGAAAAGGCAAAGGTCTGGCTATTCCTCCTATAAGAAATGTGCCAGCCCTGAAAGCTGTTGCTGGTCCTCACCTTCCCTTGGCAGCCTATTCACAGGCACAACAGCACTGGGGATCTGTGCTTTCCCAGAGATGTCATATCTCATGGTGCTCGTTCTCGGCAGAGCCTGTTTCCCAAAAGGCAAACGTCCGGATCCTTCTCCCACAAGGAAGGGGACAGCCCTGAAAGCTGTTGCTGGTCCTCACCTTCCCTTGGCAGTCTATTCACAGGCACAACAGCACTGGGGATCTGTGCTTTCCCAGAGATGTCATATCTCACGGTGCTCGTTCTCGGCAGAGCCTGTTTCCGAAAAGGCAAACGTCCGGATCCTTCTCCCACAAGGAAGGGGACAGCCCTGAAAGGTGTTGCTGGTCTTCACCTTCCCTTGGCAGCCTATTCACAGGCACAACAGCACTGGGGATCTGTGCTTTCCCAGAGATGTCATATCTCACGGTGCTCGTTCTCGGCAGAGCCTGTTTCCTAAAAGGCAAACGTCTGGCTATTCCTCCTACAAGAAATGTGCCAGCCCTGAAAGCTGTTGCTGGTCCTCACCTTCCCTTGGCAGCCTATTCACAGGCACAACAGCACTGGGGATCTGTGCTTTCCCAGAGATGTCATATCTCACGGTGCTCGTTCTCGGCAGAGCCTGTTTCCTAAAAGGCAAACGTCTGGCTATTCCTCCTACAAGAAATGTGGCAGCCCTGAAAGCTGTTGCTGGTCCTCACCTTCCCTTGGCAGCCTATTCACAGGCACAACAGCACTGGGGATCTGTGCTTTCCCAGAGATGTCATATCTCACGGTGCTCGTTCTCGGCAGAGCCTGTTTCCGAAAAGGCAAAGGTCTGGCTATTCCTCCTATAAGAAATGTGCCAGCCCTGAAAGCTGTTGCTGGTCCTCACCTTCCCTTGGCAGCCTATTCACAGGCACAACAGCACTGGGGATCTGTGCTTTCCCAGAGATGTCATATCTCATGGTGCTCGTTCTCGGCAGAGCCTGTTTCCCAAAAGGCAAACGTCCGGATCCTTCTCCCACAAGGAAGGGGACAGCCCTGAAAGCTGTTGCTGGTCCTCACCTTCCCTTGGCAGTCTATTCACAGGCACAACAGCACTGGGGAACTGTGCTTTCCCAGAGATGTCATATCTCACGGTGCTCGTTCTCGGCAGAGCCTGTTTTCTGAAAAGGCAAACATCTGGCTATTCCTCCTACAAGAAATGTGCCAGCCCTGAAAGCTGTTGCTGGTCCTCACCTTCCCTTGGCAGCCTATTCACAGGCACAACAGCACTGGGGATCTGTGCTTTCCCAGAGATGTCATATCTCACGGTGCTCGTTCTCGGCAGAGCCTGTTTCCGAAAAGGCAAACGTCTGGATCCTTCTCCCACAAGGAAGGGGACAGCCCTGAAAGGTGTTGCTGGTCTTCACCTTCCCTTGGCAGTCTACTCACAGGCACAACAGCACTGGGGATCTGTGCTTTCCCAGAGATGTCATATCTCACGGTGCTCGTTCTTGGCAGAGCCTGTTTCCGAAAAGGCAAACGTCCGGATCCTTCTCCCACAAGGAAGGGGACAGCCCTGAAAGATGTTGCTGGTCTTCACCTTCCCTTGGCAGCCTATTCACAGGCACAACAGCACTGGGGATCTGTGCTTTCCCAGAGATGTCATATCTCACGGTGCTCGTTCTCGGCAGAGCCTGTTTCCTAAAAGGCAAACGTCTGGCTATTCCTCCTACAAGAAATGTGCCAGCCCTGAAAGCTGTTGCTGGTCCTCACCTTCCCTTGGCAGCCTATTCACAGGCACAACAGCACTGGGGATCTGTGCTTTCCCAGAGATGTCATATCTCACGGTGCTCGTTCTCGGCAGAGCCTGTTTCCGAAAAGGCAAAGGTCTGGCTATTCCTCCTATAAGAAATGTGCCAGCCCTGAAAGCTGTTGCTGGTCCTCACCTTCCCTTGGCAGCCTATTCACAGGCACAACAGCACTGGGGATCTGTGCTTTCCCAGAGATGTCATATCTCACGGTGCTCGTTCTCGGCAGAGCCTGTTTCCCAAAAGGCAAACGTCCGGATCCTTCTCCCACAAGGAAGGGGACAGCCCTGAAAGCTGTTGCTGGTCCTCACCTTCCCTTGGCAGTCTATTCACAGGCACAACAGCACTGGGGATCTGTGCTTTCCCAGAGATGTCATATCTCACGGTGCTCGTTCTCGGCAGAGCCTGTTTTCTGAAAAGGCAAACATCTGGCTATTCCTCCTACAAGAAATGTGCCAGCCCTGAAAGCTGTTGCTGGTCCTCACCTTCCCTTGGCAGCCTATTCACAGGCACAACAGCACTGGGGATCTGTGCTTTCCCAGAGATGTCATATCTCATGGTGCTCGTTCTCGGCAGAGCCTGTTTCCGAAAACGCAAACGTTCGGATCCTTCTCCCACAAGGAAGGGGACAGCCCTGAAAGGTGTTGCTGGTCTTCACCTTCCCTTGGCAGTCTATTCACAGGCACAACAGCACTGGGGATCTGTGCTTTCCCAGAGATGTCATATCTCACGGTGCTCGTTCTCGGCAGAGCCTGTTTCCGAAAAGGCAAACGTCTGGCTATTCCTCCTATAAGAAATGTGCCAGCCCTGAAAGCTGTTGCTGGTCCTCACCTTCCCTTGGCAGTCTATTCACAGGCACAACAGCACTGGGGATCTGTGCTTTCCCAGAGATGTCATATCTCACGGTGCTCGTTCTCGGCAGAGCCTGTTTCCGAAAAGGCAAACGTCCGGATCCTTCTCCCACAAGGAAGGGGACAGCCCTGAAAGGTGTTGCTGGTCTTCACCTTCCCTTGGCAGCCTATTCACAGGCACAACAGCACTGGGGATCTGTGCTTTCCCAGAGATGTCATATCTCACGGTGCTCGTTCTCGGCAGAGCCTGTTTCCGAAAACGCAAACGTTCGGATCCTTCTCCCACAAGGAAGGGGACAGCCCTGAAAGGTGTTGCTGGTCTTCACCTTCCCTTGGCAGTCTATTCACAGGCACAACAGCACTGGGGATCTGTGCTTTCCCAGAGATGTCATATCTCACGGTGCTCGTTCTCGGCAGAGCCTGTTTCCGAAAAGGCAAACGTCTGGCTATTCCTCCTACAAGAAATGTGCCAGCCCTGAAAGCTGTTGCTGGTCCTCACCTTCCCTTGGCAGCCTATTCACAGGCACAATAGCACTGGGGTTCTGTGCTTTACCAGAGATGTCATATCTCACGGTGCTCGTTCTCGGCAGAGCCTGTTTCCTAAAAGGCAAACGTCTGGCTATTCCTCCTACAAGAAATGTGGCAGCCCTGATAGCAGTTGCTGGTCCTCACCTTCCCTTGGCAGCCTATTCACAGGCACAACAGCACTGGGGATCTGTGCTTTCCCAGAGATGTCATATCTCACGGTGCTCGTTCTCGGCAGAGCCTGTTTCCGAAAAGGCAAACGTCTGGCTATTCCTCCTATAAGAAATGTGCCAGCCCTGAAAGCTGTTGCTGGTCCTCACCTTCCCTTGGCAGCCTATTCACAGGCACAACAGCACTGGGGATCTGTGCTTTCCCAGAGATGTCATATCTCACGGTGCTCGTTCTCGGCAGAGCCTGTTTCCGAAAACGCAAACGTCCGGATCCTTCTCCCACAAGGAAGGGGACAGCCCTGAAAGCTGTTGCTGGTCTTCACCTTCCCTTGGCAGCCTATTCACAGGCACAACAGCACTGGGGATCTGTGCTTTCCCAGAGATGTCATATCTCACGGTGCTCGTTCTCGGCAGAGCCTGTTTCCGAAAACGCAAACGTTCGGATCCTTCTCCCAGAAGGAAGGGGACAGCCCTGAAAGGTGTTGCTGGTCTTCACCTTCCCTTGGCAGCCTATTCACAGGCACAACAGCACTGGGGATCTGTGCTTTCCCAGAGATGTCATATCTCACGGTGCTCGTTCTCGGCATAGCCTGTTTCCGAAAACGCAAACGTCTGGCTATTCCTCCTATAAGAAATGTGCCAGCCCTGAAAGCTGTTGCTGGTCTTCACCTTCCCTTGGCAGCCTATTCACAGGCACAACAGCACTGGGGATCTGTGCTTTCCCAGAGATGTCATATCTCACGGTGCTCGTTCTCGGCAGAGCCTGTTTCCGAAAACGCAAACGTTCGGATCCTTCTCCCACAAGGAAGGGGACAGCCCTGAAAGGTGTTGCTGGTCTTCACCTTCCCTTGGCAGCCTATTCACAGGCACAACAGCACTGGGGATCTGTGCTTTCCCAGAGATGTCATATCTCACGGTGCTCGTTCTCGGCAGAGCCTGTTTCCGAAAACGCAAACGTTCGGATCCTTCTCCCACAAGGAAGGGGACAGCCCTGAAAGGTGTTGCTGGTCTTCACCTTCCCTTGGCAGCCTATTCACAGGCACAACAGCACTGGGGATCTGTGCTTTCCCAGAGATGTCATATCTCACGGTGCTCGTTCTCGGCAGAGCCTGTTTCCGAAAAGGCAAACGTCTGGCTATTCCTCCTACAAGAAATGTGCCAGCCCTGAAAGCTGTTGCTGGTCCTCACCTTCCCTTGGCAGCCTATTCACAGGCACAATAGCACTGGGGTTCTGTGCTTTCCCAGAGATGTCATATCTCACGGTGCTCGTTCTCGGCAGAGCCTGTTTCCGAAAAGGCAAACGTCTGGCTATTCCTCCTACAAGAAATGTGGCAGCCCTGAAAGCTGTTGCTGGTCCTCACCTTCCCTTGGCAGCCTATTCACAGGCACAACAGCACTGGGGATCTGTGCTTTCCCAGAGATGTCATATCTCACGGTGCTCGTTCTCGGCAGAGCCTGTTTCCGAAAAGGCAAACGTCTGGCTATTCCTCCTATAAGAAATGTGCCAGCCCTGAAAGCTGTTGCTGGTCCTCACCTTCCCTTGGCAGCCTATTCACAGGCACAACAGCACTGGGGATCTGTGCTTTCCCAGAGATGTCATATCTCACGGTGCTCGTTCTCGGCAGAGCCTGTTTCCGAAAAGGCAAACGTCCGGATCCTTCTCCCACAAGGAAGGGGACAGCCCTGAAAGGTGTTGCTGGTCTTCACCTTCCCTTGGCAGTCTATTCACAGGCACAACAGCACTGGGGATCTGTGCTTTCCCAGAGATGTCATATCTCACGGTGCTCGTTCTCGGCAGAGCCTGTTTCCGAAAAGGCAAACGTCTGGCTATTCCTCCTACAAGAAATGTGCCAGCCCTGAAAGCTGTTGCTGGTCCTCACCTTCCCTTGGCAGCCTATTCACAGGCACAACAGCACTGGGGATCTGTGCTTTCCCAGAGATGTCATATCTCACGGTGCTCGTTCTCGGCAGAGCCTGTTTCCGAAAAGGCAAAGGTCTGGCTATTCCTCCTATAAGAAATGTGCCAGCCCTGAAAGCTGTTGCTGGTCCTCACCTTCCCTTGGCAGCCTATTCACAGGCACAACAGCACTGGGGATCTGTGCTTTCCCAGAGATGTCATATCTCATGGTGCTCGTTCTCGGCAGAGCCTGTTTCCCAAAAGGCAAACGTCCGGATCCTTCTCCCACAAGGAAGGGGACAGCCCTGAAAGCTGTTGCTGGTCCTCACCTTCCCTTGGCAGTCTATTCACAGGCACAACAGCACTGGGGATCTGTGCTTTCCCAGAGATGTCATATCTCACGGTGCTCGTTCTCGGCAGAGCCTGTTTTCTGAAAAGGCAAACGTCCGGATCCTTCTCCCACAAGGAAGGGGACAGCCCTGAAAGGTGTTGCTGGTCTTCACCTTCCCTTGGCAGTCTATTCACAGGCACAACAGCACTGGGGATCTGTGCTTTCCCAGAGATGTCATATCTCACGGTGCTCGTTCTCGGCAGAGCCTGTTTCCGAAAAGGCAAACGTTCGGATCCTTCTCCCACAAGGAAGGGGACAGCCCTGAAAGATGTTGCTGGTCTTCACCTTCCCTTGGCAGCCTATTCACAGGCACAACAGCACTGGGGATCTGTGCTTTCCCAGAGATGTCATATCTCACGGTGCTCGTTCTCGGCAGAGCCTGTTTCCTAAAAGGCAAACGTCTGGCTATTCCTCCTACAAGAAATGTGCCAGCCCTGAAAGCTGTTGCTGGTCCTCACCTTCCCTTGGCAGCCTATTCACAGGCACAACAGCACTGGGGATCTGTGCTTTCCCAGAGATGTCATATCTCACGGTGCTCGTTCTCGGCAGAGCCTGTTTCCTAAAAGGCAAACGTCTGGCTATTCCTCCTACAAGAAATGTGGCAGCCCTGATAGCAGTTGCTGGTCCTCACCTTCCCTTGGCAGCCTATTCACAGGCACAACAGCACTGGGGATCTGTGCTTTCCCAGAGATGTCATATCTCACGGTGCTCGTTCTCGGCAGAGCCTGTTTCCGAAAAGGCAAACGTCTGGCTATTCCTCCTACAAGAAATGTGGCAGCCCTGAAAGCTGTTGCTGGTCCTCACCTTCCCTTGGCAGCCTATTCACAGGCACAACAGCACTGGGGATCTGTGCTTTCCCAGAGATGTCATATCTCACGGTGCTCGTTCTCGGCAGAGCCTGTTTCCGAAAAGGCAAAGGTCTGGCTATTCCTCCTATAAGAAATGTGCCAGCCCTGAAAGCTGTTGCTGGTCCTCACCTTCCCTTGGCAGCCTATTCACAGGCACAACAGCACTGGGGATCTGTGCTTTCCCAGAGATGTCATATCTCATGGTGCTCGTTCTCGGCAGAGCCTGTTTCCGAAAAGGCAAACGTCCGGATCCTTCTCCCACAAGGAAGGGGACAGCCCTGAAAGCTGTTGCTGGTCCTCACCTTCCCTTGGCAGTCTATTCACAGGCACAACAGCACTGGGGAACTGTGCTTTCCCAGAGATGTCATATCTCACGGTGCTCGTTCTCGGCAGAGCCTGTTTTCTGAAAAGGCAAACATCTGGCTATTCCTCCTACAAGAAATGTGCCAGCCCTGAAAGCTGTTGCTAGTCCTCACCTTCCCTTGGCAGCCTATTCACAGGCACAACAGCACTGGGGATCTGTGCTTTCCCAGAGATGTCATATCTCACGGTGCTCGTTCTCGGCAGAGCCTGTTTCCGAAAAGGCAAACGTCCGGATCCTTCTCCCACAAGGAAGGGGACAGCCCTGAAAGGTGTTGCTGGTCTTCACCTTCCCTTGGCAGTCTATTCACAGGCACAACAGCACTGGGGATCTGTGCTTTCCCAGAGATGTCATATCTCACGGTGCTCGTTCTTGGCAGAGCCTGTTTCCGAAAAGGCAAACGTCCGGATCCTTCTCCCACAAGGAAGGGGACAGCCCTGAAAGATGTTGCTGGTCTTCACCTTCCCTTGGCAGCCTATTCACAGGCACAACAGCACTGGGGATCTGTGCTTTCCCAGAGATGTCATATCTCACGGTGCTCGTTCTCGGCAGAGCCTGTTTCCTAAAAGGCAAACGTCTGGCTATTCCTCCTACAAGAAATGTGCCAGCCCTGAAAGCTGTTGCTGGTCCTCACCTTCCCTTGGCAGCCTATTCACAGGCACAACAGCACTGGGGATCTGTGCTTTCCCAGAGATGTCATATCTCACGGTGCTCGTTCTCGGCAGAGCCTGTTTCCGAAAAGGCAAAGGTCTGGCTATTCCTCCTATAAGAAATGTGCCAGCCCTGAAAGCTGTTGCTGGTCCTCACCTTCCCTTGGCAGCCTATTCACAGGCACAACAGCACTGGGGATCTGTGCTTTCCCAGAGATGTCATATCTCATGGTGCTCGTTCTCGGCAGAGCCTGTTTCCCAAAAGGCAAACATCCGGATCCTTCTCCCACAAGGAAGGGGACAGCCCTGAAAGCTGTTGCTGGTCCTCACCTTCCCTTGGCAGTCTATTCACAGGCACAACAGCACTGGGGATCTGTGCTTTCCCAGAGATGTCATATCTCACGGTGCTCGTTCTCGGCAGAGCCTGTTTTCTGAAAAGGCAAACATCTGGCTATTCCTCCTACAAGAAATGTGCCAGCCCTGAAAGCTGTTGCTGGTCCTCACCTTCCCTTGGCAGCCTATTCACAGGCACAACAGCACTGGGGATCTGTGCTTTCCCAGAGATGTCATATCTCACGGTGCTCGTTCTCGGCAGAGCCTGTTTCCGAAAAGGCAAACGTCCGGATCCTTCTCCCACAAGGAAGGGGACAGCCCTGAAAGGTGTTGCTGGTCTTCACCTTCCCTTGGCAGTCTATTCACAGGCACAACAGCACTGGGGATCTGTGCTTTCCCAGAGATGTCATATCTCACGGTGCTCGTTCTTGGCAGAGCCTGTTTCCGAAAAGGCAAACGTCCGGATCCTTCTCCCACAAGGAAGGGGACAGCCCTGAAAGATGTTGCTGGTCTTCACCTTCCCTTGGCAGCCTATTCACAGGCACAACAGCACTGGTGATCTGTGCTTTCCCAGAGATGTCATATCTCACGGTGCTCGTTCTCGGCAGAGCCTGTTTCAAAAAAAGGCAAACATCTGGCTATTCCTCCTATAAGAAATGTGGCAGCCCTGAAAGCTGTTGCTGGTCCTCACCTTCCCTTGGCAGCCTATTCACAGGCACAACAGCACTGGGGATCTGTGCTTTCCCAGAGATGTCATATCTCACGGTGCTCGTTCTCGGCAGAGCCTGTTTCCGAAAAGGCAAACGTCCGGATCCTTCTCCCACAAGGAAGGGGACAGCCCTGAAAGGTGTTGCTGGTCTTCACCTTCCCTTGGCAGCCTATTCACAGGCACAACAGCACTGGGGATCTGTGCTTTCCCAGAGATGTCATATCTCACGGTGCTCGTTCTCGGCAGAGCCTGTTTCCGAAAAGGCAAACGTCTGGCTATTCCTCCTACAAGAAATGTGCCAGCCCTGAAAGCTGTTGCTGGTCCTCACCTTCCCTTGGCAGCCTATTCACAGGCACAATAGCACTGGGGTTCTGTGCTTTCCCAGAGATGTCATATCTCACGGTGCTCGTTCTCGGCAGAGCCTGTTTCCTAAAAGGCAAACGTCTGGCTATTCCTCCTACAAGAAATGTGCCAGCCCTGAAATCTGTTGCTGGTCCTCACCTTCCCTTGGCAGCCTATTCACAGGCACAACAGCACTGGGGATCTGTGCTTTCCCAGAGATGTCATATCTCACGGTGCTCGTTCTCGGCAGAGCCTGTTTCCTAAAAGGCAAACGTCTGGCTATTCCTCCTACAAGAAATGTGGCAGCCCTGATAGCAGTTGCTGGTCCTCACCTTCCCTTGGCAGCCTATTCACAGGCACAACAGCACTGGGGATCTGTGCTTTCCCAGAGATGTCATATCTCACGGTGCTCGTTCTCGGCAGAGCCTGTTTCCGAAAAGGCAAACGTCTGGCTATTCCTCCTACAAGAAATGTGGCAGCCCTGAAAGCTGTTGCTGGTCCTCACCTTCCCTTGGCAGCCTATTCACAGGCACAACAGCACTGGGGATCTGTGCTTTCCCAGAGATGTCATATCTCACGGTGCTCGTTCTCGGCAGAGCCTGTTTCCGAAAAGGCAAACGTCTGGCTATTCCTCCTATAAGAAATGTGCCAGCCCTGAAAGCTGTTGCTGGTCCTCACCTTCCCTTGGCAGCCTATTCACAGGCACAACAGCACTGGGGATCTGTGCTTTCCCAGAGATGTCATATCTCATGGTGCTCGTTCTCGGCAGAGCCTGTTTCCCAAAAGGCAAACGTCCGGATCCTTCTCCCACAAGGAAGGGGACAGCCCTGAAAGCTGTTGCTGGTCCTCACCTTCCCTTGGCAGCCTATTCACAGGCACAACAGCACTGGGGATCTGTGCTTTCCCAGAGATGTCATATCTCACGGTGCTCGTTCTCGGCAGAGCCTGTTTCCGAAAAGGCAAAGGTCTGGCTATTCCTCCTATAAGAAATGTGCCAGCCCTGAAAGCTGTTGCTGGTCCTCACCTTCCCTTGGCAGCCTATTCACAGGCACAACAGCACTGGGGATCTGTGCTTTCCCAGAGATGTCATATCTCATGGTGCTCGTTCTCGGCAGAGCCTGTTTCCGAAAACGCAAACGTTCGGATCCTTCTCCCACAAGGAAGGGGACAGCCCTGAAAGGTGTTGCTGGTCTTCACCTTCCCTTGGCAGTCTATTCACAGGCACAACAGCACTGGGGATCTGTGCTTTCCCAGAGATGTCATATCTCACGGTGCTCGTTCTCGGCAGAGCCTGTTTCCGAAAAGGCAAACGTCTGGCTATTCCTCCTATAAGAAATGTGCCAGCCCTGAAAGCTGTTGCTGGTCCTCACCTTCCCTTGGCAGTCTATTCACAGGCACAACAGCACTGGGGATCTGTGCTTTCCCAGAGATGTCATATCTCACGGTGCTCGTTCTCGGCAGAGCCTGTTTCCGAAAAGGCAAACGTCCGGATCCTTCTCCCACAAGGAAGGGGACAGCCCTGAAAGGTGTTGCTGGTCTTCACCTTCCCTTGGCAGCCTATTCACAGGCACAACAGCACTGGGGATCTGTGCTTTCCCAGAGATGTCATATCTCACGGTGCTCGTTCTCGGCAGAGCCTGTTTCCGAAAACGCAAACGTTCGGATCCTTCTCCCACAAGGAAGGGGACAGCCCTGAAAGGTGTTGCTGGTCTTCACCTTCCCTTGGCAGTCTATTCACAGGCACAACAGCACTGGGGATCTGTGCTTTCCCAGAGATGTCATATCTCACGGTGCTCGTTCTCGGCAGAGCCTGTTTCCGAAAAGGCAAACGTCTGGCTATTCCTCCTACAAGAAATGTGCCAGCCCTGAAAGCTGTTGCTGGTCCTCACCTTCCCTTGGCAGCCTATTCACAGGCACAATAGCACTGGGGTTCTGTGCTTTCCCAGAGATGTCATATCTCACGGTGCTCGTTCTCGGCAGAGCCTGTTTCCTAAAAGGCAAAGGTCTGGCTATTCCTCCTACAAGAAATGTGCCAGCCCTGAAATCTGTTGCTGGTCCTCACCTTCCCTTGGCAGCCTATTCACAGGCACAACAGCACTGGGGATCTGTGCTTTCCCAGAGATGTCATATCTCATGGTGCTCGTTCTCGGCAGAGCCTGTTTCCCAAAAGGCAAACGTCCGGATCCTTCTCCCACAAGGAAGGGGACAGCCCTGAAAGCTGTTGCTGGTCCTCACCTTCCCTTGGCAGTCTATTCACAGGCACAACAGCACTGGGGATCTGTGCTTTCCCAGAGATGTCATATCTCACGGTGCTCGTTCTCGGCAGAGCCTGTTTTCTGAAAAGGCAAACGTCCGGATCCTTCTCCCACAAGGAAGGGGACAGCCCTGAAAGGTGTTGCTGGTCTTCACCTTCCCTTGGCAGTCTATTCACAGGCACAACAGCACTGGGGATCTGTGCTTTCCCAGAGATGTCATATCTCACGGTGCTCGTTCTCGGCAGAGCCTGTTTCCGAAAAGGCAAACGTTCGGATCCTTCTCCCACAAGGAAGGGGACAGCCCTGAAAGATGTTGCTGGTCTTCACCTTCCCTTGGCAGCCTATTCACAGGCACAACAGCACTGGGGATCTGTGCTTTCCCAGAGATGTCATATCTCACGGTGCTCGTTCTCGGCAGAGCCTGTTTCCTAAAAGGCAAACGTCTGGCTATTCCTCCTACAAGAAATGTGCCAGCCCTGAAAGCTGTTGCTGGTCCTCACCTTCCCTTGGCAGCCTATTCACAGGCACAACAGCACTGGGGATCTGTGCTTTCCCAGAGATGTCATATCTCACGGTGCTCGTTCTCGGCAGAGCCTGTTTCCTAAAAGGCAAACGTCTGGCTATTCCTCCTACAAGAAATGTGGCAGCCCTGATAGCAGTTGCTGGTCCTCACCTTCCCTTGGCAGCCTATTCACAGGCACAACAGCACTGGGGATCTGTGCTTTCCCAGAGATGTCATATCTCACGGTGCTCGTTCTCGGCAGAGCCTGTTTCCGAAAAGGCAAACGTCTGGCTATTCCTCCTACAAGAAATGTGGCAGCCCTGAAAGCTGTTGCTGGTCCTCACCTTCCCTTGGCAGCCTATTCACAGGCACAACAGCACTGGGGATCTGTGCTTTCCCAGAGATGTCATATCTCACGGTGCTCGTTCTCGGCAGAGCCTGTTTCCGAAAAGGCAAAGGTCTGGCTATTCCTCCTATAAGAAATGTGCCAGCCCTGAAAGCTGTTGCTGGTCCTCACCTTCCCTTGGCAGCCTATTCACAGGCACAACAGCACTGGGGATCTGTGCTTTCCCAGAGATGTCATATCTCATGGTGCTCGTTCTCGGCAGAGCCTGTTTCCGAAAAGGCAAACGTCCGGATCCTTCTCCCACAAGGAAGGGGACAGCCCTGAAAGCTGTTGCTGGTCCTCACCTTCCCTTGGCAGTCTATTCACAGGCACAACAGCACTGGGGAACTGTGCTTTCCCAGAGATGTCATATCTCACGGTGCTCGTTCTCGGCAGAGCCTGTTTTCTGAAAAGGCAAACATCTGGCTATTCCTCCTACAAGAAATGTGCCAGCCCTGAAAGCTGTTGCTAGTCCTCACCTTCCCTTGGCAGCCTATTCACAGGCACAACAGCACTGGGGATCTGTGCTTTCCCAGAGATGTCATATCTCACGGTGCTCGTTCTCGGCAGAGCCTGTTTCCGAAAAGGCAAACGTCCGGATCCTTCTCCCACAAGGAAGGGGACAGCCCTGAAAGGTGTTGCTGGTCTTCACCTTCCCTTGGCAGTCTATTCACAGGCACAACAGCACTGGGGATCTGTGCTTTCCCAGAGATGTCATATCTCACGGTGCTCGTTCTTGGCAGAGCCTGTTTCCGAAAAGGCAAACGTCCGGATCCTTCTCCCACAAGGAAGGGGACAGCCCTGAAAGATGTTGCTGGTCTTCACCTTCCCTTGGCAGCCTATTCACAGGCACAACAGCACTGGGGATCTGTGCTTTCCCAGAGATGTCATATCTCACGGTGCTCGTTCTCGGCAGAGCCTGTTTCCTAAAAGGCAAACGTCTGGCTATTCCTCCTACAAGAAATGTGCCAGCCCTGAAAGCTGTTGCTGGTCCTCACCTTCCCTTGGCAGCCTATTCACAGGCACAACAGCACTGGGGATCTGTGCTTTCCCAGAGATGTCATATCTCACGGTGCTCGTTCTCGGCAGAGCCTGTTTCCGAAAAGGCAAAGGTCTGGCTATTCCTCCTATAAGAAATGTGCCAGCCCTGAAAGCTGTTGCTGGTCCTCACCTTCCCTTGGCAGCCTATTCACAGGCACAACAGCACTGGGGATCTGTGCTTTCCCAGAGATGTCATATCTCATGGTGCTCGTTCTCGGCAGAGCCTGTTTCCCAAAAGGCAAACATCCGGATCCTTCTCCCACAAGGAAGGGGACAGCCCTGAAAGCTGTTGCTGGTCCTCACCTTCCCTTGGCAGTCTATTCACAGGCACAACAGCACTGGGGATCTGTGCTTTCCCAGAGATGTCATATCTCACGGTGCTCGTTCTCGGCAGAGCCTGTTTTCTGAAAAGGCAAACATCTGGCTATTCCTCCTACAAGAAATGTGCCAGCCCTGAAAGCTGTTGCTGGTCCTCACCTTCCCTTGGCAGCCTATTCACAGGCACAACAGCACTGGGGATCTGTGCTTTCCCAGAGATGTCATATCTCACGGTGCTCGTTCTCGGCAGAGCCTGTTTCCGAAAAGGCAAACGTCCGGATCCTTCTCCCACAAGGAAGGGGACAGCCCTGAAAGGTGTTGCTGGTCTTCACCTTCCCTTGGCAGTCTATTCACAGGCACAACAGCACTGGGGATCTGTGCTTTCCCAGAGATGTCATATCTCACGGTGCTCGTTCTTGGCAGAGCCTGTTTCCGAAAAGGCAAACGTCCGGATCCTTCTCCCACAAGGAAGGGGACAGCCCTGAAAGATGTTGCTGGTCTTCACCTTCCCTTGGCAGCCTATTCACAGGCACAACAGCACTGGTGATCTGTGCTTTCCCAGAGATGTCATATCTCACGGTGCTCGTTCTCGGCAGAGCCTGTTTCAAAAAAAGGCAAACATCTGGCTATTCCTCCTATAAGAAATGTGGCAGCCCTGAAAGCTGTTGCTGGTCCTCACCTTCCCTTGGCAGCCTATTCACAGGCACAACAGCACTGGGGATCTGTGCTTTCCCAGAGATGTCATATCTCACGGTGCTCGTTCTCGGCAGAGCCTGTTTCCGAAAAGGCAAACGTCCGGATCCTTCTCCCACAAGGAAGGGGACAGCCCTGAAAGGTGTTGCTGGTCTTCACCTTCCCTTGGCAGCCTATTCACAGGCACAACAGCACTGGGGATCTGTGCTTTCCCAGAGATGTCATATCTCACGGTGCTCGTTCTCGGCAGAGCCTGTTTCCGAAAAGGCAAACGTCTGGCTATTCCTCCTACAAGAAATGTGCCAGCCCTGAAAGCTGTTGCTGGTCCTCACCTTCCCTTGGCAGCCTATTCACAGGCACAATAGCACTGGGGTTCTGTGCTTTCCCAGAGATGTCATATCTCACGGTGCTCGTTCTCGGCAGAGCCTGTTTCCTAAAAGGCAAACGTCTGGCTATTCCTCCTACAAGAAATGTGCCAGCCCTGAAATCTGTTGCTGGTCCTCACCTTCCCTTGGCAGCCTATTCACAGGCACAACAGCACTGGGGATCTGTGCTTTCCCAGAGATGTCATATCTCACGGTGCTCGTTCTCGGCAGAGCCTGTTTCCTAAAAGGCAAACGTCTGGCTATTCCTCCTACAAGAAATGTGGCAGCCCTGATAGCAGTTGCTGGTCCTCACCTTCCCTTGGCAGCCTATTCACAGGCACAACAGCACTGGGGATCTGTGCTTTCCCAGAGATGTCATATCTCACGGTGCTCGTTCTCGGCAGAGCCTGTTTCCGAAAAGGCAAACGTCTGGCTATTCCTCCTACAAGAAATGTGGCAGCCCTGAAAGCTGTTGCTGGTCCTCACCTTCCCTTGGCAGCCTATTCACAGGCACAACAGCACTGGGGATCTGTGCTTTCCCAGAGATGTCATATCTCACGGTGCTCGTTCTCGGCAGAGCCTGTTTCCGAAAAGGCAAACGTCTGGCTATTCCTCCTATAAGAAATGTGCCAGCCCTGAAAGCTGTTGCTGGTCCTCACCTTCCCTTGGCAGCCTATTCACAGGCACAACAGCACTGGGGATCTGTGCTTTCCCAGAGATGTCATATCTCATGGTGCTCGTTCTCGGCAGAGCCTGTTTCCCAAAAGGCAAACGTCCGGATCCTTCTCCCACAAGGAAGGGGACAGCCCTGAAAGCTGTTGCTGGTCCTCACCTTCCCTTGGCAGCCTATTCACAGGCACAACAGCACTGGGGATCTGTGCTTTCCCAGAGATGTCATATCTCACGGTGCTCGTTCTCGGCAGAGCCTGTTTCCGAAAAGGCAAAGGTCTGGCTATTCCTCCTATAAGAAATGTGCCAGCCCTGAAAGCTGTTGCTGGTCCTCACCTTCCCTTGGCAGCCTATTCACAGGCACAACAGCACTGGGGATCTGTGCTTTCCCAGAGATGTCATATCTCATGGTGCTCGTTCTCGGCAGAGCCTGTTTCCGAAAACGCAAACGTTCGGATCCTTCTCCCACAAGGAAGGGGACAGCCCTGAAAGGTGTTGCTGGTCTTCACCTTCCCTTGGCAGTCTATTCACAGGCACAACAGCACTGGGGATCTGTGCTTTCCCAGAGATGTCATATCTCACGGTGCTCGTTCTCGGCAGAGCCTGTTTCCGAAAAGGCAAACGTCTGGCTATTCCTCCTATAAGAAATGTGCCAGCCCTGAAAGCTGTTGCTGGTCCTCACCTTCCCTTGGCAGTCTATTCACAGGCACAACAGCACTGGGGATCTGTGCTTTCCCAGAGATGTCATATCTCACGGTGCTCGTTCTCGGCAGAGCCTGTTTCCGAAAAGGCAAACGTCCGGATCCTTCTCCCACAAGGAAGGGGACAGCCCTGAAAGGTGTTGCTGGTCTTCACCTTCCCTTGGCAGCCTATTCACAGGCACAACAGCACTGGGGATCTGTGCTTTCCCAGAGATGTCATATCTCACGGTGCTCGTTCTCGGCAGAGCCTGTTTCCGAAAACGCAAACGTTCGGATCCTTCTCCCACAAGGAAGGGGACAGCCCTGAAAGGTGTTGCTGGTCTTCACCTTCCCTTGGCAGTCTATTCACAGGCACAACAGCACTGGGGATCTGTGCTTTCCCAGAGATGTCATATCTCACGGTGCTCGTTCTCGGCAGAGCCTGTTTCCGAAAAGGCAAACGTCTGGCTATTCCTCCTACAAGAAATGTGCCAGCCCTGAAAGCTGTTGCTGGTCCTCACCTTCCCTTGGCAGCCTATTCACAGGCACAATAGCACTGGGGTTCTGTGCTTTCCCAGAGATGTCATATCTCACGGTGCTCGTTCTCGGCAGAGCCTGTTTCCTAAAAGGCAAACGTCTGGCTATTCCTCCTACAAGAAATGTGCCAGCCCTGAAATCTGTTGCTGGTCCTCACCTTCCCTTGGCAGCCTATTCACAGGCACAACAGCACTGGGGATCTGTGCTTTCCCAGAGATGTCATATCTCACGGTGCTCGTTCTCGGCAGAGCCTGTTTCCGAAAAGGCAAACGTCTGGCTATTCCTCCTATAAGAAATGTGCCAGCCCTGAAAGCTGTTGCTGGTCCTCACCTTCCCTTGGCAGTCTATTCACAGGCACAACAGCACTGGGGATCTGTGCTTTCCCAGAGATGTCATATCTCACGGTGCTCGTTCTCGGCAGAGCCTGTTTCCGAAAACGCAAACGTCCGGATCCTTCTCCCACAAGGAAGGGGACAGCCCTGAAAGCTGTTGCTGGTCTTCACCTTCCCTTGGCAGCCTATTCACAGGCACAACAGCACTGGGGATCTGTGCTTTCCCAGAGATGTCATATCTCACGGTGCTCGTTCTCGGCAGAGCCTGTTTCCGAAAACGCAAACGTTCGGATCCTTCTCCCAGAAGGAAGGGGACAGCCCTGAAAGGTGTTGCTGGTCTTCACCTTCCCTTGGCAGCCTATTCACAGGCACAACAGCACTGGGGATCTGTGCTTTCCCAGAGATGTCATATCTCACGGTGCTCGTTCTCGGCAGAGCCTGTTTCCGAAAAGGCAAACGTCTGGCTATTCCTCCTATAAGAAATGTGCCAGCCCTGAAAGCTGTTGCTGGTCCTCACCTTCCCTTGGCAGTCTATTCACAGGCACAACAGCACTGGGGATCTGTGCTTTCCCAGAGATGTCATATCTCACGGTGCTCGTTCTCGGCAGAGCCTGTTTCCGAAAAGGCAAACGTCCGGATCCTTCTCCCACAAGGAAGGGGACAGCCCTGAAAGGTGTTGCTGGTCTTCACCTTCCCTTGGCAGCCTATTCACAGGCACAACAGCACTGGGGATCTGTGCTTTCCCAGAGATGTCATATCTCACGGTGCTCGTTCTCGGCAGAGCCTGTTTCCGAAAACGCAAACGTTCGGATCCTTCTCCCACAAGGAAGGGGACAGCCCTGAAAGGTGTTGCTGGTCTTCACCTTCCCTTGGCAGTCTATTCACAGGCACAACAGCACTGGGGATCTGTGCTTTCCCAGAGATGTCATATCTCACGGTGCTCGTTCTCGGCAGAGCCTGTTTCCGAAAAGGCAAACGTCTGGCTATTCCTCCTACAAGAAATGTGCCAGCCCTGAAAGCTGTTGCTGGTCCTCACCTTCCCTTGGCAGCCTATTCACAGGCACAATAGCACTGGGGTTCTGTGCTTTCCCAGAGATGTCATATCTCACGGTGCTCGTTCTCGGCAGAGCCTGTTTCCTAAAAGGCAAACGTCTGGCTATTCCTCCTACAAGAAATGTGCCAGCCCTGAAATCTGTTGCTGGTCCTCACCTTCCCTTGGCAGCCTATTCACAGGCACAACAGCACTGGGGATCTGTGCTTTCCCAGAGATGTCATATCTCACGGTGCTCGTTCTCGGCAGAGCCTGTTTCCGAAAAGGCAAACGTCTGGCTATTCCTCCTATAAGAAATGTGCCAGCCCTGAAAGCTGTTGCTGGTCCTCACCTTCCCTTGGCAGTCTATTCACAGGCACAACAGCACTGGGGATCTGTGCTTTCCCAGAGATGTCATATCTCACGGTGCTCGTTCTCGGCAGAGCCTGTTTCCGAAAACGCAAACGTCCGGATCCTTCTCCCACAAGGAAGGGGACAGCCCTGAAAGCTGTTGCTGGTCTTCACCTTCCCTTGGCAGCCTATTCACAGGCACAACAGCACTGGGGATCTGTGCTTTCCCAGAGATGTCATATCTCACGGTGCTCGTTCTCGGCAGAGCCTGTTTCCGAAAACGCAAACGTTCGGATCCTTCTCCCAGAAGGAAGGGGACAGCCCTGAAAGGTGTTGCTGGTCTTCACCTTCCCTTGGCAGCCTATTCACAGGCACAACAGCACTGGGGATCTGTGCTTTCCCAGAGATGTCATATCTCACGGTGCTCGTTCTCGGCATAGCCTGTTTCCGAAAACGCAAACGTCTGGCTATTCCTCCTATAAGAAATGTGCCAGCCCTGAAAGCTGTTGCTGGTCTTCACCTTCCCTTGGCAGCCTATTCACAGGCACAACAGCACTGGGGATCTGTGCTTTCCCAGAGATGTCATATCTCACGGTGCTCGTTCTCGGCAGAGCCTGTTTCCGAAAACGCAAACGTTCGGATCCTTCTCCCACAAGGAAGGGGACAGCCCTGAAAGGTGTTGCTGGTCTTCACCTTCCCTTGGCAGCCTATTCACAGGCACAACAGCACTGGGGATCTGTGCTTTCCCAGAGATGTCATATCTCACGGTGCTCGTTCTCGGCAGAGCCTGTTTCCGAAAACGCAAACGTTCGGATCCTTCTCCCACAAGGAAGGGGACAGCCCTGAAA
Source organism: Buteo buteo (assembly GCF_964188355.1). Taxonomy (NCBI): domain Eukaryota; kingdom Metazoa; phylum Chordata; class Aves; order Accipitriformes; family Accipitridae; genus Buteo; species Buteo buteo. The sequence goes on from NC_134177.1 coordinate 26,696,409, forward strand.
GGTGTTGCTGGTCTTCACCTTCCCTTGGCAGCCTATTCACAGGCACAACAGCACTGGGGATCTGTGCTTTCCCAGAGATGTCATATCTCACGGTGCTCGTTCTCGGCAGAGCCTGTTTCCGAAAAGGCAAACGTCTGGCTATTCCTCCTACAAGAAATGTGCCAGCCCTGAAAGCTGTTGCTGGTCCTCACCTTCCCTTGGCAGCCTATTCACAGGCACAATAGCACTGGGGTTCTGTGCTTTCCCAGAGATGTCATATCTCACGGTGCTCGTTCTCGGCAGAGCCTGTTTCCGAAAAGGCAAACGTCTGGCTATTCCTCCTACAAGAAATGTGGCAGCCCTGAAAGCTGTTGCTGGTCCTCACCTTCCCTTGGCAGCCTATTCACAGGCACAACAGCACTGGGGATCTGTGCTTTCCCAGAGATGTCATATCTCACGGTGCTCGTTCTCGGCAGAGCCTGTTTCCGAAAAGGCAAACGTCTGGCTATTCCTCCTATAAGAAATGTGCCAGCCCTGAAAGCTGTTGCTGGTCCTCACCTTCCCTTGGCAGCCTATTCACAGGCACAACAGCACTGGGGATCTGTGCTTTCCCAGAGATGTCATATCTCACGGTGCTCGTTCTCGGCAGAGCCTGTTTCCGAAAAGGCAAACGTCCGGATCCTTCTCCCACAAGGAAGGGGACAGCCCTGAAAGATGTTGCTGGTCTTCACCTTCCCTTGGCAGTCTATTCACAGGCACAACAGCACTGGGGATCTGTGCTTTCCCAGAGATGTCATATCTCACGGTGCTCGTTCTCGGCAGAGCCTGTTTCCGAAAAGGCAAACGTCTGGCTATTCCTCCTACAAGAAATGTGCCAGCCCTGAAAGCTGTTGCTGGTCCTCACCTTCCCTTGGCAGCCTATTCACAGGCACAACAGCACTGGGGATCTGTGCTTTCCCAGAGATGTCATATCTCACGGTGCTCGTTCTCGGCAGAGCCTGTTTCCGAAAAGGCAAAGGTCTGGCTATTCCTCCTATAAGAAATGTGCCAGCCCTGAAAGCTGTTGCTGGTCCTCACCTTCCCTTGGCAGCCTATTCACAGGCACAACAGCACTGGGGATCTGTGCTTTCCCAGAGATGTCATATCTCATGGTGCTCGTTCTCGGCAGAGCCTGTTTCCCAAAAGGCAAACGTCCGGATCCTTCTCCCACAAGGAAGGGGACAGCCCTGAAAGCTGTTGCTGGTCCTCACCTTCCCTTGGCAGTCTATTCACAGGCACAACAGCACTGGGGATCTGTGCTTTCCCAGAGATGTCATATCTCACGGTGCTCGTTCTCGGCAGAGCCTGTTTTCTGAAAAGGCAAACGTCCGGATCCTTCTCCCACAAGGAAGGGGACAGCCCTGAAAGGTGTTGCTGGTCTTCACCTTCCCTTGGCAGTCTATTCACAGGCACAACAGCACTGGGGATCTGTGCTTTCCCAGAGATGTCATATCTCACGGTGCTCGTTCTCGGCAGAGCCTGTTTCCGAAAAGGCAAACGTTCGGATCCTTCTCCCACAAGGAAGGGGACAGCCCTGAAAGATGTTGCTGGTCTTCACCTTCCCTTGGCAGCCTATTCACAGGCACAACAGCACTGGGGATCTGTGCTTTCCCAGAGATGTCATATCTCACGGTGCTCGTTCTCGGCAGAGCCTGTTTCCTAAAAGGCAAACGTCTGGCTATTCCTCCTACAAGAAATGTGCCAGCCCTGAAAGCTGTTGCTGGTCCTCACCTTCCCTTGGCAGCCTATTCACAGGCACAACAGCACTGGGGATCTGTGCTTTCCCAGAGATGTCATATCTCACGGTGCTCGTTCTCGGCAGAGCCTGTTTCCTAAAAGGCAAACGTCTGGCTATTCCTCCTACAAGAAATGTGGCAGCCCTGATAGCAGTTGCTGGTCCTCACCTTCCCTTGGCAGCCTATTCACAGGCACAACAGCACTGGGGATCTGTGCTTTCCCAGAGATGTCATATCTCACGGTGCTCGTTCTCGGCAGAGCCTGTTTCCGAAAAGGCAAACGTCTGGCTATTCCTCCTACAAGAAATGTGGCAGCCCTGAAAGCTGTTGCTGGTCCTCACCTTCCCTTGGCAGCCTATTCACAGGCACAACAGCACTGGGGATCTGTGCTTTCCCAGAGATGTCATATCTCACGGTGCTCGTTCTCGGCAGAGCCTGTTTCCGAAAAGGCAAAGGTCTGGCTATTCCTCCTATAAGAAATGTGCCAGCCCTGAAAGCTGTTGCTGGTCCTCACCTTCCCTTGGCAGCCTATTCACAGGCACAACAGCACTGGGGATCTGTGCTTTCCCAGAGATGTCATATCTCATGGTGCTCGTTCTCGGCAGAGCCTGTTTCCGAAAAGGCAAACGTCCGGATCCTTCTCCCACAAGGAAGGGGACAGCCCTGAAAGCTGTTGCTGGTCCTCACCTTCCCTTGGCAGTCTATTCACAGGCACAACAGCACTGGGGAACTGTGCTTTCCCAGAGATGTCATATCTCACGGTGCTCGTTCTCGGCAGAGCCTGTTTTCTGAAAAGGCAAACATCTGGCTATTCCTCCTACAAGAAATGTGCCAGCCCTGAAAGCTGTTGCTAGTCCTCACCTTCCCTTGGCAGCCTATTCACAGGCACAACAGCACTGGGGATCTGTGCTTTCCCAGAGATGTCATATCTCACGGTGCTCGTTCTTGGCAGAGCCTGTTTCCGAAAAGGCAAACGTCCGGATCCTTCTCCCACAAGGAAGGGGACAGCCCTGAAAGATGTTGCTGGTCTTCACCTTCCCTTGGCAGCCTATTCACAGGCACAACAGCACTGGGGATCTGTGCTTTCCCAGAGATGTCATATCTCACGGTGCTCGTTCTCGGCAGAGCCTGTTTCCTAAAAGGCAAACGTCTGGCTATTCCTCCTACAAGAAATGTGCCAGCCCTGAAAGCTGTTGCTGGTCCTCACCTTCCCTTGGCAGCCTATTCACAGGCACAACAGCACTGGGGATCTGTGCTTTCCCAGAGATGTCATATCTCACGGTGCTCGTTCTCGGCAGAGCCTGTTTCCGAAAAGGCAAAGGTCTGGCTATTCCTCCTATAAGAAATGTGCCAGCCCTGAAAGCTGTTGCTGGTCCTCACCTTCCCTTGGCAGCCTATTCACAGGCACAACAGCACTGGGGATCTGTGCTTTCCCAGAGATGTCATATCTCATGGTGCTCGTTCTCGGCAGAGCCTGTTTCCCAAAAGGCAAACATCCGGATCCTTCTCCCACAAGGAAGGGGACAGCCCTGAAAGCTGTTGCTGGTCCTCACCTTCCCTTGGCAGTCTATTCACAGGCACAACAGCACTGGGGATCTGTGCTTTCCCAGAGATGTCATATCTCACGGTGCTCGTTCTCGGCAGAGCCTGTTTTCTGAAAAGGCAAACATCTGGCTATTCCTCCTACAAGAAATGTGCCAGCCCTGAAAGCTGTTGCTGGTCCTCACCTTCCCTTGGCAGCCTATTCACAGGCACAACAGCACTGGGGATCTGTGCTTTCCCAGAGATGTCATATCTCACGGTGCTCGTTCTCGGCAGAGCCTGTTTCCGAAAAGGCAAACGTCCGGATCCTTCTCCCACAAGGAAGGGGACAGCCCTGAAAGGTGTTGCTGGTCTTCACCTTCCCTTGGCAGTCTATTCACAGGCACAACAGCACTGGGGATCTGTGCTTTCCCAGAGATGTCATATCTCACGGTGCTCGTTCTTGGCAGAGCCTGTTTCCGAAAAGGCAAACGTCCGGATCCTTCTCCCACAAGGAAGGGGACAGCCCTGAAAGATGTTGCTGGTCTTCACCTTCCCTTGGCAGCCTATTCACAGGCACAACAGCACTGGGGATCTGTGCTTTCCCAGAGATGTCATATCTCACGGTGCTCGTTCTCGGCAGAGCCTGTTTCAAAAAAAGGCAAACATCTGGCTATTCCTCCTATAAGAAATGTGGCAGCCCTGAAAGCTGTTGCTGGTCCTCACCTTCCCTTGGCAGCCTATTCACAGGCACAACAGCACTGGGGATCTGTGCTTTCCCAGAGATGTCATATCTCACGGTGCTCGTTCTCGGCAGAGCCTGTTTCCGAAAAGGCAAACGTCCGGATCCTTCTCCCACAAGGAAGGGGACAGCCCTGAAAGGTGTTGCTGGTCTTCACCTTCCCTTGGCAGCCTATTCACAGGCACAACAGCACTGGGGATCTGTGCTTTCCCAGAGATGTCATATCTCACGGTGCTCGTTCTCGGCAGAGCCTGTTTCCGAAAAGGCAAACGTCTGGCTATTCCTCCTACAAGAAATGTGCCAGCCCTGAAAGCTGTTGCTGGTCCTCACCTTCCCTTGGCAGCCTATTCACAGGCACAATAGCACTGGGGTTCTGTGCTTTCCCAGAGATGTCATATCTCACGGTGCTCGTTCTCGGCAGAGCCTGTTTCCTAAAAGGCAAACGTCTGGCTATTCCTCCTACAAGAAATGTGCCAGCCCTGAAATCTGTTGCTGGTCCTCACCTTCCCTTGGCAGCCTATTCACAGGCACAACAGCACTGGGGATCTGTGCTTTCCCAGAGATGTCATATCTCACGGTGCTCGTTCTCGGCAGAGCCTGTTTCCTAAAAGGCAAACGTCTGGCTATTCCTCCTACAAGAAATGTGGCAGCCCTGATAGCAGTTGCTGGTCCTCACCTTCCCTTGGCAGCCTATTCACAGGCACAACAGCACTGGGGATCTGTGCTTTCCCAGAGATGTCATATCTCACGGTGCTCGTTCTCGGCAGAGCCTGTTTCCGAAAAGGCAAACGTCTGGCTATTCCTCCTACAAGAAATGTGGCAGCCCTGAAAGCTGTTGCTGGTCCTCACCTTCCCTTGGCAGCCTATTCACAGGCACAACAGCACTGGGGATCTGTGCTTTCCCAGAGATGTCATATCTCACGGTGCTCGTTCTCGGCAGAGCCTGTTTCCGAAAAGGCAAACGTCTGGCTATTCCTCCTATAAGAAATGTGCCAGCCCTGAAAGCTGTTGCTGGTCCTCACCTTCCCTTGGCAGCCTATTCACAGGCACAACAGCACTGGGGATCTGTGCTTTCCCAGAGATGTCATATCTCATGGTGCTCGTTCTCGGCAGAGCCTGTTTCCCAAAAGGCAAACGTCCGGATCCTTCTCCCACAAGGAAGGGGACAGCCCTGAAAGCTGTTGCTGGTCCTCACCTTCCCTTGGCAGTCTATTCACAGGCACAACAGCACTGGGGATCTGTGCTTTCCCAGAGATGTCATATCTCACGGTGCTCGTTCTCGGCAGAGCCTGTTTTCTGAAAAGGCAAACATCTGGCTATTCCTCCTACAAGAAATGTGCCAGCCCTGAAAGCTGTTGCTGGTCCTCACCTTCCCTTGGCAGCCTATTCACAGGCACAACAGCACTGGGGATCTGTGCTTTCCCAGAGATGTCATATCTCACGGTGCTCGTTCTCGGCAGAGCCTGTTTCCGAAAAGGCAAACGTCCGGATCCTTCTCCCACAAGGAAGGGGACAGCCCTGAAAGGTGTTGCTGGTCTTCACCTTCCCTTGGCAGTCTATTCACAGGCACAACAGCACTGGGGATCTGTGCTTTCCCAGAGATGTCATATCTCACGGTGCTCGTTCTTGGCAGAGCCTGTTTCCGAAAAGGCAAACGTCCGGATCCTTCTCCCACAAGGAAGGGGACAGCCCTGAAAGGTGTTGCTGGTCTTCACCTTCCCTTGGCAGCCTATTCACAGGCACAACAGCACTGGGGATCTGTGCTTTCCCAGAGATGTCATATCTCACGGTGCTCGTTCTCGGCAGAGCCTGTTTCCTAAAAGGCAAACGTCTGGCTATTCCTCCTACAAGAAATGTGCCAGCCCTGAAAGCTGTTGCTGGTCCTCACCTTCCCTTGGCAGCCTATTCACAGGCACAACAGCACTGGGGATTTGTGCTTTCCCAGAGATGTCATATCTCATGGTGCTCGTTCTCAGCAGAGCCTGTTTCAAAAAAAGGTCAACATCTGGCTATTCCTCCTATAAGAAATGTGGCAGCCCTGAAAGCTGTTGCTGGTCCTCACCTTCCCTTGGCAGCCTATTCACAGGCACAACAGCACTGGGGATCTGTGCTTTCCCAGAGATGTCATATCTCACGGTGCTCGTTCTCGGCAGAGCCTGTTTCCGAAAAGGCAAACGTCCGGATCCTTCTCCCACAAGGAAGGGGACAGCCCTGAAAGGTGTTGCTGGTCTTCACCTTCCCTTGGCAGCCTATTCACAGGCACAACAGCACTGGGGATCTGTGCTTTCCCAGAGATGTCATATCTCACGGTGCTCGTTCTCGGCAGAGCCTGTTTCCTAAAAGGCAAACGTCTGGCTAATCCTCCTACAAGAAATGTGCCAGCCCTGAAAGCTGTTGCTGGTCCTCACCTTCCCTTGGCAGCCTATTCACAGGCACAACAGCACTGGGGATCTGTGCTTTCCCAGAGATGTCATATCTCATGGTGCTCGTTCTCAGCAGAGCCTTTTTCAAAAAAAGTCAAACGTCTGGCTATTCCTCCTATAAGAAATGTGCCAGCCCTGAAAGCTGTTGCTGGTCCTCACCTTCCCTTGGCAGCCTATTCACAGGCACAACAGCACTGGGGATCTGTGCTTTCCCAGAGATGTCATATCTCACGGTGCTCGTTCTCGGCAGAGCCTGTTTCCGAAAAGGCAAACGTCTGGCTATTCCTCCTACAAGAAATGTGGCAGCCCTGAAAGCTGTTGCTGGTCCTCACCTTCCCTTGGCAGCCTATTCACAGGCACAACAGCACTGGGGATCTGTGCTTTCCCAGAGATGTCATATCTCACGGTGCTCGTTCTCGGCAGAGCCTGTTTCCGAAAAGGCAAACGTCTGGCTATTCCTCCTATAAGAAATGTGCCAGCCCTGAAAGCTGTTGCTGGTCCTCACCTTCCCTTGGCAGCCTATTCACAGGCACAACAGCACTGGGGATCTGTGCTTTCCCAGAGATGTCATATCTCATGGTGCTCGTTCTCGGCAGAGCCTGTTTCCCAAAAGGCAAACGTCCGGATCCTTCTCCCACAAGGAAGGGGACAGCCCTGAAAGCTGTTGCTGGTCCTCACCTTCCCTTGGCAGCCTATTCACAGGCACAACAGCACTGGGGATCTGTGCTTTCCCAGAGATGTCATATCTCACGGTGCTCGTTCTCGGCAGAGCCTGTTTCCGAAAAGGCAAAGGTCTGGCTATTCCTCCTATAAGAAATGTGCCAGCCCTGAAAGCTGTTGCTGGTCCTCACCTTCCCTTGGCAGCCTATTCACAGGCACAACAGCACTGGGGATCTGTGCTTTCCCAGAGATGTCATATCTCATGGTGCTCGTTCTCGGCAGAGCCTGTTTCCGAAAACGCAAACGTTCGGATCCTTCTCCCACAAGGAAGGGGACAGCCCTGAAAGGTGTTGCTGGTCTTCACCTTCCCTTGGCAGTCTATTCACAGGCACAACAGCACTGGGGATCTGTGCTTTCCCAGAGATGTCATATCTCACGGTGCTCGTTCTCGGCAGAGCCTGTTTCCGAAAAGGCAAACGTCTGGCTATTCCTCCTATAAGAAATGTGCCAGCCCTGAAAGCTGTTGCTGGTCCTCACCTTCCCTTGGCAGTCTATTCACAGGCACAACAGCACTGGGGATCTGTGCTTTCCCAGAGATGTCATATCTCACGGTGCTCGTTCTCGGCAGAGCCTGTTTCCGAAAAGGCAAACGTCCGGATCCTTCTCCCACAAGGAAGGGGACAGCCCTGAAAGGTGTTGCTGGTCTTCACCTTCCCTTGGCAGCCTATTCACAGGCACAACAGCACTGGGGATCTGTGCTTTCCCAGAGATGTCATATCTCACGGTGCTCGTTCTCGGCAGAGCCTGTTTCCGAAAACGCAAACGTTCGGATCCTTCTACCACAAGGAAGGGGACAGCCCTGAAAGGTGTTGCTGGTCTTCACCTTCCCTTGGCAGTCTATTCACAGGCACAACAGCACTGGGGATCTGTGCTTTCCCAGAGATGTCATATCTCACGGTGCTCGTTCTCGGCAGAGCCTGTTTCCGAAAAGGCAAACGTCTGGCTATTCCTCCTACAAGAAATGTGCCAGCCCTGAAAGCTGTTGCTGGTCCTCACCTTCCCTTGGCAGCCTATTCACAGGCACAATAGCACTGGGGTTCTGTGCTTTCCCAGAGATGTCATATCTCACGGTGCTCGTTCTCGGCAGAGCCTGTTTCCTAAAAGGCAAACGTCTGGCTATTCCTCCTACAAGAAATGTGCCAGCCCTGAAATCTGTTGCTGGTCCTCACCTTCCCTTGGCAGCCTATTCACAGGCACAACAGCACTGGGGATCTGTGCTTTCCCAGAGATGTCATATCTCACGGTGCTCGTTCTCGGCAGAGCCTGTTTCCGAAAAGGCAAACGTCTGGCTATTCCTCCTATAAGAAATGTGCCAGCCCTGAAAGCTGTTGCTGGTCCTCACCTTCCCTTGGCAGTCTATTCACAGGCACAACAGCACTGGGGATCTGTGCTTTCCCAGAGATGTCATATCTCACGGTGCTCGTTCTCGGCAGAGCCTGTTTCCGAAAACGCAAACGTCCGGATCCTTCTCCCACAAGGAAGGGGACAGCCCTGAAAGCTGTTGCTGGTCTTCACCTTCCCTTGGCAGCCTATTCACAGGCACAACAGCACTGGGGATCTGTGCTTTCCCAGAGATGTCATATCTCACGGTGCTCGTTCTCGGCAGAGCCTGTTTCCGAAAACGCAAACGTTCGGATCCTTCTCCCAGAAGGAAGGGGACAGCCCTGAAAGGTGTTGCTGGTCTTCACCTTCCCTTGGCAGCCTATTCACAGGCACAACAGCACTGGGGATCTGTGCTTTCCCAGAGATGTCATATCTCACGGTGCTCGTTCTCGGCATAGCCTGTTTCCGAAAACGCAAACGTCTGGCTATTCCTCCTATAAGAAATGTGCCAGCCCTGAAAGCTGTTGCTGGTCTTCACCTTCCCTTGGCAGCCTATTCACAGGCACAACAGCACTGGGGATCTGTGCTTTCCCAGAGATGTCATATCTCACGGTGCTCGTTCTCGGCAGAGCCTGTTTCCGAAAACGCAAACGTTCGGATCCTTCTCCCACAAGGAAGGGGACAGCCCTGAAAGGTGTTGCTGGTCTTCACCTTCCCTTGGCAGCCTATTCACAGGCACAACAGCACTGGGGATCTGTGCTTTCCCAGAGATGTCATATCTCACGGTGCTCGTTCTCGGCAGAGCCTGTTTCCGAAAACGCAAACGTTCGGATCCTTCTCCCACAAGGAAGGGGACAGCCCTGAAAGGTGTTGCTGGTCTTCACCTTCCCTTGGCAGCCTATTCACAGGCACAACAGCACTGGGGATCTGTGCTTTCCCAGAGATGTCATATCTCACGGTGCTCGTTCTCGGCAGAGCCTGTTTCCGAAAAGGCAAACGTCTGGCTATTCCTCCTACAAGAAATGTGCCAGCCCTGAAAGCTGTTGCTGGTCCTCACCTTCCCTTGGCAGCCTATTCACAGGCACAATAGCACTGGGGTTCTGTGCTTTCCCAGAGATGTCATATCTCACGGTGCTCGTTCTCGGCAGAGCCTGTTTCCGAAAAGGCAAACGTCTGGCTATTCCTCCTACAAGAAATGTGGCAGCCCTGAAAGCTGTTGCTGGTCCTCACCTTCCCTTGGCAGCCTATTCACAGGCACAACAGCACTGGGGATCTGTGCTTTCCCAGAGATGTCATATCTCACGGTGCTCGTTCTCGGCAGAGCCTGTTTCCGAAAAGGCAAACGTCTGGCTATTCCTCCTATAAGAAATGTGCCAGCCCTGAAAGCTGTTGCTGGTCCTCACCTTCCCTTGGCAGCCTATTCACAGGCACAACAGCACTGGGGATCTGTGCTTTCCCAGAGATGTCATATCTCACGGTGCTCGTTCTCGGCAGAGCCTGTTTCCGAAAAGGCAAACGTCCGGATCCTTCTCCCACAAGGAAGGGGACAGCCCTGAAAGATGTTGCTGGTCTTCACCTTCCCTTGGCAGTCTATTCACAGGCACAACAGCACTGGGGATCTGTGCTTTCCCAGAGATGTCATATCTCACGGTGCTCGTTCTCGGCAGAGCCTGTTTCCGAAAAGGCAAACGTCTGGCTATTCCTCCTACAAGAAATGTGCCAGCCCTGAAAGCTGTTGCTGGTCCTCACCTTCCCTTGGCAGCCTATTCACAGGCACAACAGCACTGGGGATCTGTGCTTTCCCAGAGATGTCATATCTCACGGTGCTCGTTCTCGGCAGAGCCTGTTTCCGAAAAGGCAAAGGTCTGGCTATTCCTCCTATAAGAAATGTGCCAGCCCTGAAAGCTGTTGCTGGTCCTCACCTTCCCTTGGCAGCCTATTCACAGGCACAACAGCACTGGGGATCTGTGCTTTCCCAGAGATGTCATATCTCATGGTGCTCGTTCTCGGCAGAGCCTGTTTCCCAAAAGGCAAACGTCCGGATCCTTCTCCCACAAGGAAGGGGACAGCCCTGAAAGCTGTTGCTGGTCCTCACCTTCCCTTGGCAGTCTATTCACAGGCACAACAGCACTGGGGATCTGTGCTTTCCCAGAGATGTCATATCTCACGGTGCTCGTTCTCGGCAGAGCCTGTTTTCTGAAAAGGCAAACGTCCGGATCCTTCTCCCACAAGGAAGGGGACAGCCCTGAAAGGTGTTGCTGGTCTTCACCTTCCCTTGGCAGTCTATTCACAGGCACAACAGCACTGGGGATCTGTGCTTTCCCAGAGATGTCATATCTCACGGTGCTCGTTCTCGGCAGAGCCTGTTTCCGAAAAGGCAAACGTTCGGATCCTTCTCCCACAAGGAAGGGGACAGCCCTGAAAGATGTTGCTGGTCTTCACCTTCCCTTGGCAGCCTATTCACAGGCACAACAGCACTGGGGATCTGTGCTTTCCCAGAGATGTCATATCTCACGGTGCTCGTTCTCGGCAGAGCCTGTTTCCTAAAAGGCAAACGTCTGGCTATTCCTCCTACAAGAAATGTGCCAGCCCTGAAAGCTGTTGCTGGTCCTCACCTTCCCTTGGCAGCCTATTCACAGGCACAACAGCACTGGGGATCTGTGCTTTCCCAGAGATGTCATATCTCACGGTGCTCGTTCTCGGCAGAGCCTGTTTCCTAAAAGGCAAACGTCTGGCTATTCCTCCTACAAGAAATGTGGCAGCCCTGATAGCAGTTGCTGGTCCTCACCTTCCCTTGGCAGCCTATTCACAGGCACAACAGCACTGGGGATCTGTGCTTTCCCAGAGATGTCATATCTCACGGTGCTCGTTCTCGGCAGAGCCTGTTTCCGAAAAGGCAAACGTCTGGCTATTCCTCCTACAAGAAATGTGGCAGCCCTGAAAGCTGTTGCTGGTCCTCACCTTCCCTTGGCAGCCTATTCACAGGCACAACAGCACTGGGGATCTGTGCTTTCCCAGAGATGTCATATCTCACGGTGCTCGTTCTCGGCAGAGCCTGTTTCCGAAAAGGCAAAGGTCTGGCTATTCCTCCTATAAGAAATGTGCCAGCCCTGAAAGCTGTTGCTGGTCCTCACCTTCCCTTGGCAGCCTATTCACAGGCACAACAGCACTGGGGATCTGTGCTTTCCCAGAGATGTCATATCTCATGGTGCTCGTTCTCGGCAGAGCCTGTTTCCGAAAAGGCAAACGTCCGGATCCTTCTCCCACAAGGAAGGGGACAGCCCTGAAAGCTGTTGCTGGTCCTCACCTTCCCTTGGCAGTCTATTCACAGGCACAACAGCACTGGGGAACTGTGCTTTCCCAGAGATGTCATATCTCACGGTGCTCGTTCTCGGCAGAGCCTGTTTTCTGAAAAGGCAAACATCTGGCTATTCCTCCTACAAGAAATGTGCCAGCCCTGAAAGCTGTTGCTAGTCCTCACCTTCCCTTGGCAGCCTATTCACAGGCACAACAGCACTGGGGATCTGTGCTTTCCCAGAGATGTCATATCTCACGGTGCTCGTTCTTGGCAGAGCCTGTTTCCGAAAAGGCAAACGTCCGGATCCTTCTCCCACAAGGAAGGGGACAGCCCTGAAAGATGTTGCTGGTCTTCACCTTCCCTTGGCAGCCTATTCACAGGCACAACAGCACTGGGGATCTGTGCTTTCCCAGAGATGTCATATCTCACGGTGCTCGTTCTCGGCAGAGCCTGTTTCCTAAAAGGCAAACGTCTGGCTATTCCTCCTACAAGAAATGTGCCAGCCCTGAAAGCTGTTGCTGGTCCTCACCTTCCCTTGGCAGCCTATTCACAGGCACAACAGCACTGGGGATCTGTGCTTTCCCAGAGATGTCATATCTCACGGTGCTCGTTCTCGGCAGAGCCTGTTTCCGAAAAGGCAAAGGTCTGGCTATTCCTCCTACAAGAAATGTGCCAGCCCTGAAAGCTGTTGCTGGTCCTCACCTTCCCTTGGCAGCCTATTCACAGGCACAACAGCACTGGGGATCTGTGCTTTCCCAGAGATGTCATATCTCATGGTGCTCGTTCTCGGCAGAGCCTGTTTCCCAAAAGGCAAACATCCGGATCCTTCTCCCACAAGGAAGGGGACAGCCCTGAAAGCTGTTGCTGGTCCTCACCTTCCCTTGGCAGTCTATTCACAGGCACAACAGCACTGGGGATCTGTGCTTTCCCAGAGATGTCATATCTCACGGTGCTCGTTCTCGGCAGAGCCTGTTTTCTGAAAAGGCAAACATCTGGCTATTCCTCCTACAAGAAATGTGCCAGCCCTGAAAGCTGTTGCTGGTCCTCACCTTCCCTTGGCAGCCTATTCACAGGCACAACAGCACTGGGGATCTGTGCTTTCCCAGAGATGTCATATCTCACGGTGCTCGTTCTCGGCAGAGCCTGTTTCCGAAAAGGCAAACGTCCGGATCCTTCTCCCACAAGGAAGGGGACAGCCCTGAAAGGTGTTGCTGGTCTTCACCTTCCCTTGGCAGTCTATTCACAGGCACAACAGCACTGGGGATCTGTGCTTTCCCAGAGATGTCATATCTCACGGTGCTCGTTCTTGGCAGAGCCTGTTTCCGAAAAGGCAAACGTCCGGATCCTTCTCCCACAAGGAAGGGGACAGCCCTGAAAGATGTTGCTGGTCTTCACCTTCCCTTGGCAGCCTATTCACAGGCACAACAGCACTGGGGATCTGTGCTTTCCCAGAGATGTCATATCTCACGGTGCTCGTTCTCGGCAGAGCCTGTTTCAAAAAAAGGCAAACATCTGGCTATTCCTCCTATAAGAAATGTGGCAGCCCTGAAAGCTGTTGCTGGTCCTCACCTTCCCTTGGCAGCCTATTCACAGGCACAACAGCACTGGGGATCTGTGCTTTCCCAGAGATGTCATATCTCACGGTGCTCGTTCTCGGCAGAGCCTGTTTCCGAAAAGGCAAACGTCCGGATCCTTCTCCCACAAGGAAGGGGACAGCCCTGAAAGGTGTTGCTGGTCTTCACCTTCCCTTGGCAGCCTATTCACAGGCACAACAGCACTGGGGATCTGTGCTTTCCCAGAGATGTCATATCTCACGGTGCTCGTTCTCGGCAGAGCCTGTTTCCGAAAAGGCAAACGTCTGGCTATTCCTCCTACAAGAAATGTGCCAGCCCTGAAAGCTGTTGCTGGTCCTCACCTTCCCTTGGCAGCCTATTCACAGGCACAATAGCACTGGGGTTCTGTGCTTTCCCAGAGATGTCATATCTCACGGTGCTCGTTCTCGGCAGAGCCTGTTTCCTAAAAGGCAAACGTCTGGCTATTCCTCCTACAAGAAATGTGCCAGCCCTGAAATCTGTTGCTGGTCCTCACCTTCCCTTGGCAGCCTATTCACAGGCACAACAGCACTGGGGATCTGTGCTTTCCCAGAGATGTCATATCTCACGGTGCTCGTTCTCGGCAGAGCCTGTTTCCTAAAAGGCAAACGTCTGGCTATTCCTCCTACAAGAAATGTGGCAGCCCTGATAGCAGTTGCTGGTCCTCACCTTCCCTTGGCAGCCTATTCACAGGCACAACAGCACTGGGGATCTGTGCTTTCCCAGAGATGTCATATCTCACGGTGCTCGTTCTCGGCAGAGCCTGTTTCCGAAAAGGCAAACGTCTGGCTATTCCTCCTACAAGAAATGTGGCAGCCCTGAAAGCTGTTGCTGGTCCTCACCTTCCCTTGGCAGCCTATTCACAGGCACAACAGCACTGGGGATCTGTGCTTTCCCAGAGATGTCATATCTCACGGTGCTCGTTCTCGGCAGAGCCTGTTTCCGAAAAGGCAAACGTCTGGCTATTCCTCCTATAAGAAATGTGCCAGCCCTGAAAGCTGTTGCTGGTCCTCACCTTCCCTTGGCAGCCTATTCACAGGCACAACAGCACTGGGGATCTGTGCTTTCCCAGAGATGTCATATCTCATGGTGCTCGTTCTCGGCAGAGCCTGTTTCCCAAAAGGCAAACGTCCGGATCCTTCTCCCACAAGGAAGGGGACAGCCCTGAAAGCTGTTGCTGGTCCTCACCTTCCCTTGGCAGTCTATTCACAGGCACAACAGCACTGGGGATCTGTGCTTTCCCAGAGATGTCATATCTCACGGTGCTCGTTCTCGGCAGAGCCTGTTTTCTGAAAAGGCAAACATCTGGCTATTCCTCCTACAAGAAATGTGCCAGCCCTGAAAGCTGTTGCTGGTCCTCACCTTCCCTTGGCAGCCTATTCACAGGCACAACAGCACTGGGGATCTGTGCTTTCCCAGAGATGTCATATCTCACGGTGCTCGTTCTCGGCAGAGCCTGTTTCCGAAAAGGCAAACGTCCGGATCCTTCTCCCACAAGGAAGGGGACAGCCCTGAAAGGTGTTGCTGGTCTTCACCTTCCCTTGGCAGTCTATTCACAGGCACAACAGCACTGGGGATCTGTGCTTTCCCAGAGATGTCATATCTCACGGTGCTCGTTCTTGGCAGAGCCTGTTTCCGAAAAGGCAAACGTCCGGATCCTTCTCCCACAAGGAAGGGGACAGCCCTGAAAGGTGTTGCTGGTCTTCACCTTCCCTTGGCAGCCTATTCACAGGCACAACAGCACTGGGGATCTGTGCTTTCCCAGAGATGTCATATCTCACGGTGCTCGTTCTCGGCAGAGCCTGTTTCCTAAAAGGCAAACGTCTGGCTATTCCTCCTACAAGAAATGTGCCAGCCCTGAAAGCTGTTGCTGGTCCTCACCTTCCCTTGGCAGCCTATTCACAGGCACAACAGCACTGGGGATCTGTGCTTTCCCAGAGATGTCATATCTCATGGTGCTCGTTCTCAGCAGAGCCTGTTTCAAAAAAAGGTCAACATCTGGCTATTCCTCCTATAAGAAATGTGGCAGCCCTGAAAGCTGTTGCTGGTCCTCACCTTCCCTTGGCAGCCTATTCACAGGCACAACAGCACTGGGGATCTGTGCTTTCCCAGAGATGTCATATCTCACGGTGCTCGTTCTCGGCAGAGCCTGTTTCCGAAAAGGCAAACGTCCGGATCCTTCTCCCACAAGGAAGGGGACAGCCCTGAAAGGTGTTGCTGGTCTTCACCTTCCCTTGGCAGCCTATTCACAGGCACAACAGCACTGGGGATCTGTGCTTTCCCAGAGATGTCATATCTCACGGTGCTCGTTCTCGGCAGAGCCTGTTTCCTAAAAGGCAAACGTCTGGCTAATCCTCCTACAAGAAATGTGCCAGCCCTGAAAGCTGTTGCTGGTCCTCACCTTCCCTTGGCAGCCTATTCACAGGCACAACAGCACTGGGGATCTGTGCTTTCCCAGAGATGTCATATCTCATGGTGCTCGTTCTCAGCAGAGCCTTTTTCAAAAAAAGTCAAACGTCTGGCTATTCCTCCTATAAGAAATGTGCCAGCCCTGAAAGCTGTTGCTGGTCCTCACCTTCCCTTGGCAGCCTATTCACAGGCACAACAGCACTGGGGATCTGTGCTTTCCCAGAGATGTCATATCTCACGGTGCTCGTTCTCGGCAGAGCCTGTTTCCGAAAACGCAAACGTCCGGATCCTTCTCCCACAAGGAAGGGGACAGCCCTGAAAGGTGTTGCTGGTCTTCACCTTCCCTTGGCAGCCTATTCACAGGCACAACAGCACTGGGGATCTGTGCTTTCCCAGAGATGTCATATCTCACGGTGCTCGTTCTCGGCAGAGCCTGTTTCCCAAAAGGCAAACGTCTGGCTATTCCTCCTACAAGTAATGTGCCAGCCCTGAAAGCTGTTGCTGGTCCTCACCTTCCCTTGGCAGCCTATTCACAGGCACAACAGCACTGGGGATCTGTGCTTTCCCAGAGATGTCATATCTCACGGTGCTCGTTCTCGGCAGAGCCTGTTTCCGAAAAGGCAAACGTCTGGCTATTCCTCCTACAAGAAATGTGCCAGCCCTGAAAGCTGTTGCTGGTCCTCACCTTCCCTTGGCAGCCTATTCACAGGCACAACAGCACTGGGGATCTGTGCTTTCCCAGAGATGTCATATCTCACGGTGCTCGTTCTCGGCAGAGCCTGTTTCCCAAAAGGCAAACGTCTGGCTATTCCTCCTACAAGAAATGTGGCAGCCCTGAAAGCTGTTGCTAGTCCTCACCTTCCCTTGGCAGCCTATTCACAGCCACAACAGCACTGGGGATCTGTGCTTTCCCAGAGATGTCATATCTCACGGTGCTCGTTCTCGGCACAGCCTGTTTCCAAAAACGCAAACGTCCGGATTCTTCTCCCACAAGGAAGGGGACAGCCCTGAAAGGTGTTGCTGGTCTTCACCTTCCCTTGGCAGCCTATTCACAGGCACAACAGCACTGGGGATCTGTGCTTTCCCAGAGATGTCATATCTCACGGTGCTCGTTCTCGGCAGAGCCTGTTTCCGAAAAGGCAAACGTCTGGCTATTCCTCCTACAAGTAATGTGCCAGCCCTGAAAGCTGTTGCTGGTCCTCACCTTCCCTTGGCAGCCTATTCACAGGCACAACAGCACTGGGGATCTGTGCTTTCCCAGAGATGTCATATCTCACGGTGCTCGTTCTCGGCAGAGCCTGTTTCCGAAAAGGCAAACGTCTGGCTATTCCTCCTACAAGAAATGTGGCAGCCCTGAAAGCTGTTGCTAGTCCTCACCTTCCCTTGGCAGCCTATTCACAGGCACAACAGCACTGGGGATCTGTGCTTTCCCAGAGATGTCATATCTCACGGTGCTCGTTCTCGGCAGAGCCTGTTTCCGAAAACGCAAACGTCCGGATCCTTCTCCCACAAGGAAGGGGACAGCCCTGAAAGGTGTTGCTGGTCTTCACCTTCCCTTGGCAGCCTATTCACAGGCACAACAGCACTGGGGATCTGTGCTTTCCCAGAGATGTCATATCTCACGGTGCTCGTTCTCGGCAGAGCCTGTTTCCGAAAAGGCAAACGTCTGGCTATTCCTCCTACAAGAAATGTGCCAGCCCTGAAAGCTGTTGCTAGTCCTCACCTTCCCTTGGCAGCCTATTCACAGGCACAACAGCACTGGGGATCTGTGCTTTCCCAGAGATGTCATATCTCATGGTGCTCGTTCTCGGCAGAGCCTGTTTCCCAAAAGGCAAACGTCCGGATCCTTCTCCCACAAGGAAGGGGACAGCCCTGAAAGCTGTTGCTGGTCCTCACCTTCCCTTGGCAGTCTATTCACAGGCACAACAGCACTGGGGATCTGTGCTTTCCCAGAGATGTCATATCTCACGGTGCTCGTTCTCGGCAGAGCCTGTTTTCTGAAAAGGCAAACATCTGGCTATTCCTCCTACAAGAAATGTGCCAGCCCTGAAAGCTGTTGCTGGTCCTCACCTTCCCTTGGCAGCCTATTCACAGGCACAACAGCACTGGGGATCTGTGCTTTCCCAGAGATGTCATATCTCACGGTGCTCGTTCTCGGCAGAGCCTGTTTCCGAAAAGGCAAACGTCCGGATCCTTCTCCCACAAGGAAGGGGACAGCCCTGAAAGGTGTTGCTGGTCTTCACCTTCCCTTGGCAGTCTATTCACAGGCACAACAGCACTGGGGATCTGTGCTTTCCCAGAGATGTCATATCTCACGGTGCTCGTTCTTGGCAGAGCCTGTTTCCGAAAAGGCAAACGTCCGGATCCTTCTCCCACAAGGAAGGGGACAGCCCTGAAAGATGTTGCTGGTCTTCACCTTCCCTTGGCAGCCTATTCACAGGCACAACAGCACTGGGGATCTGTGCTTTCCCAGAGATGTCATATCTCACGGTGCTCGTTCTCGGCAGAGCCTGTTTCAAAAAAAGGCAAACATCTGGCTATTCCTCCTATAAGAAATGTGGCAGCCCTGAAAGCTGTTGCTGGTCCTCACCTTCCCTTGGCAGCCTATTCACAGGCACAACAGCACTGGGGATCTGTGCTTTCCCAGAGATGTCATATCTCACGGTGCTCGTTCTCGGCAGAGCCTGTTTCCGAAAAGGCAAACGTCCGGATCCTTCTCCCACAAGGAAGGGGACAGCCCTGAAAGGTGTTGCTGGTCTTCACCTTCCCTTGGCAGCCTATTCACAGGCACAACAGCACTGGGGATCTGTGCTTTCCCAGAGATGTCATATCTCACGGTGCTCGTTCTCGGCAGAGCCTGTTTCCGAAAAGGCAAACGTCTGGCTATTCCTCCTACAAGAAATGTGCCAGCCCTGAAAGCTGTTGCTGGTCCTCACCTTCCCTTGGCAGCCTATTCACAGGCACAATAGCACTGGGGTTCTGTGCTTTCCCAGAGATGTCATATCTCACGGTGCTCGTTCTCGGCAGAGCCTGTTTCCTAAAAGGCAAACGTCTGGCTATTCCTCCTACAAGAAATGTGCCAGCCCTGAAATCTGTTGCTGGTCCTCACCTTCCCTTGGCAGCCTATTCACAGGCACAACAGCACTGGGGATCTGTGCTTTCCCAGAGATGTCATATCTCACGGTGCTCGTTCTCGGCAGAGCCTGTTTCCTAAAAGGCAAACGTCTGGCTATTCCTCCTACAAGAAATGTGGCAGCCCTGATAGCAGTTGCTGGTCCTCACCTTCCCTTGGCAGCCTATTCACAGGCACAACAGCACTGGGGATCTGTGCTTTCCCAGAGATGTCATATCTCACGGTTCTCGTTCTCGGCAGAGCCTGTTTCCGAAAAGGCAAACGTCTGGCTATTCCTCCTACAAGAAATGTGGCAGCCCTGAAAGGTGTTGCTGGTCCTCACCTTCCCTTGGCAGCCTATTCACAGGCACAACAGCACTGGGGATCTGTGCTTTCCCAGAGATGTCATATCTCACGGTGCTCGTTCTCGGCAGAGCCTGTTTCCTAAAAGGCAAACGTCTGGCTATTCCTCCTATAAGAAATGTGGCAGCCCTGAAAGCTGTTGCTGGTCCTCACCTTCCCTTGGCAGCCTATTCACAGGCACAACAGCACTGGGGATCTGTGCTTTCCCAGAGATGTCATATCTCACGGTGCTCGTTCTCGGCAGAGCCTGTTTCCGAAAAGGCAAACGTCCGGATCCTTCTCCCACAAGGAAGGGGACAGCCCTGAAAGGTGTTGCTGGTCTTCACCTTCCCTTGGCAGCCTATTCACAGGCACAACAGCACTGGGGATCTGTGCTTTCCCAGAGATGTCATATCTCACGGTGCTCGTTCTCGGCAGAGCCTGTTTCCGAAAAGGCAAACGTCTGGCTAATCCTCCGACAAGAAATGTGCCAGCCCTGAAAGCTGTTGCTGGTCCTCACCTTCCCTTGGCAGCCTATTCACAGGCACAACAGCACTGGGGATCTGTGCTTTCCCAGAGATGTCATATCTCATGGTGCTCGTTCTCAGCAGAGCCTTTTTCAAAAAAAGTCAAACGTCTGGCTATTCCTCCTATAAGAAATGTGGCAGCCCTGAAAGCTGTTGCTGGTCCTCACCTTCCCTTGGCAGCCTATTCACAGGCACAACAGCACTGGGGATCTGTGCTTTCCCAGAGATGTCATATCTCACGGTGCTCGTTCTCGGCAGAGCCTGTTTCCCAAAAGGCAAACGTCTGGCTATTCGTCCTACAAGAAATCTGCCAGCCCTGAAAGCTGTTGCTGGTCCTCACCTTCTCTTGGCAGCCTATTCACAGGCACAACAGCACTGGGGATCTGTGCTTTCCCAGAGATGTCATATCTCACGGTGCTCGTTCTCGGCAGAGCCTGTTTCCGAAAACGCAAACGTCCGGATCCTTCTCCCACAAGGAAGGGGACAGCCCTGAAAGGTGTTGCTGGTCTTCACCTTCCCTTGGCAGCCTATTCACAGGCACAACAGCACTGGGGATCTGTGCTTTCCCAGAGATGTCATATCTCACGGTGCTCGTTCTCGGCAGAGCCTGTTTCCGAAAAGGCAAACGTCTGGCTATTCCTCCTACAAGTAATGTGCCAGCCCTGAAAGCTGTTGCTGGTCCTCACCTTCCCTTGGCAGCCTATTCACAGGCACAACAGCACTGGGGATCTGTGCTTTCCCAGAGATGTCATATCTCACGGTGCTCGTTCTCGGCAGAGCCTGTTTCCGAAAAGGCAAACGTCTGGCTATTCCTCCTACAAGAAATGTGCCAGCCCTGAAAGCTGTTGCTGGTCCTCACCTTCCCTTGGCAGCCTATTCACAGGCACAACAGCACTGGGGATCTGTGCTTTCCCAGAGATGTCATATCTCACGGTGCTCGTTCTCGGCAGAGCCTGTTTCCCAAAAGGCAAACGTCTGGCTATTCCTCCTACAAGAAATGTGGCAGCCCTGAAAGCTGTTGCTAGTCCTCACCTTCCCTTGGCAGCCTATTCACAGCCACAACAGCACTGGGGATCTGTGCTTTCCCAGAGATGTCATATCTCACGGTGCTCGTTCTCGGCACAGCCTGTTTCCAAAAACGCAAACGTCCGGATTCTTCTCCCACAAGGAAGGGGACAGCCCTGAAAGGTGTTGCTGGTCTTCACCTTCCCTTGGCAGCCTATTCACAGGCACAACAGCACTGGGGATCTGTGCTTTCCCAGAGATGTCATATCTCACGGTGCTCGTTCTCGGCAGAGCCTGTTTCCGAAAAGGCAAACGTCTGGCTATTCCTCCTACAAGAAATGTGGCAGCCCTGAAAGCTGTTGCTAGTCCTCACCTTCCCTTGGCAGCCTATTCACAGGCACAACAGCACTGGGGATCTGTGCTTTCCCAGAGATGTCATATCTCACGGTGCTCGTTCTCGGCAGAGCCTGTTTCCGAAAACGCAAACGTCCGGATCCTTCTCCCACAAGGAAGGGGACAGCCCTGAAATGTTGCTGGTCTTCACCTTCCCTTGGCAGCCTATTCACAGGCACAACAGCACTGGGGATCTGTGCTTTCCCAGAGATGTCATATCTCACGGTGCTCGTTCTCGGCAGAGCCTGTTTCCCAAAAGGCAAACGTCTGGCTATTCCTCCTACAAGAAATGTGCCAGCCCTGAAAGCTGTTGCTAGTCCTCACCTTCCCTTGGCAGCCTATTCACAGGCACAACAGCACTGGGGATCTGTGCTTTCCCAGAGATGTCATATCTCACGGTGCTCGTTCTCAGCAGAGCCTGTTTCAAAAAAAGGCAAACGTCTGGCTATTCCTCCTATAAGAAATGTGGCAGCCCTGAAAGCTGTTGCTGGTCCTCACCTTCCCTTGGCAGCCTATTCACAGGCACAACAGCACTGGGGATCTGTGCTTTCCCAGAGATGTCATATCTCACGGTGCTCGTTCTCGGCAGAGCCTGTTTCCGAAAACGCAAACGTTCGGATCCTTCTCCCACAAGGAAGGGGACAGCCCTGAAAGGTGTTGCTGGTCTTCACCTTCCCTTGGCAGCCTATTCACAGGCACAACAGCACTGGGGATCTGTGCTTTCCCAGAGATGTCATATCTCACGGTGCTCGTTCTCGGCAGAGCCTGTTTCCGAAAAGGCAAACGTCTGGCTATTCCTCCTACAAGAAATGTGCCAGCCCTGAAAGCTGTTGCTGGTCCTCACCTTCCCTTGGCAGCCTATTCACAGGCACAATAGCACTGGGGTTCTGTGCTTTCCCAGAGATGTCATATCTCACGGTGCTCGTTCTCGGCAGAGCCTGTTTCCGAAAAGGCAAACGTCTGGCTATTCCTCCTACAAGAAATGTGCCAGCCCTGAAAGCTGTTGCTGGTCCTCACCTTCCCTTGGCAGCCTATTCACAGGCACAATAGCACTGGGGTTCTGTGCTTTCCCAGAGATGTCATATCTCACGGTGCTCGTTCTCGGCAGAGCCTGTTTCCTAAAAGGCAAAGGTCTGGCTATTCCTCCTACAAGAAATGTGCCAGCCCTGAAATCTGTTGCTGGTCCTCACCTTCCCTTGGCAGCCTATTCACAGGCACAACAGCACTGGGGATCTGTGCTTTCCCAGAGATGTCATATCTCACGGTGCTCGTTCTCGGCAGAGCCTGTTTCCTAAAAGGCAAACGTCTGGCTATTCCTCCTACAAGAAATGTGGCAGCCCTGATAGCAGTTGCTGGTCCTCACCTTCCCTTGGCAGCCTATTCACAGGCACAACAGCACTGGGGATCTGTGCTTTCCCAGAGATGTCATATCTCACGGTTCTCGTTCTCGGCAGAGCCTGTTTCCGAAAAGGCAAACGTCTGGCTATTCCTCCTACAAGAAATGTGGCAGCCCTGAAAGGTGTTGCTGGTCCTCACCTTCCCTTGGCAGCCTATTCACAGGCACAACAGCACTGGGGATCTGTGCTTTCCCAGAGATGTCATATCTCACGGTGCTCGTTCTCGGCAGAGCCTGTTTCCGAAAAGGCAAACGTCCGGATCCTTCTCCCACAAGGAAGGGGACAGCCCTGAAAGGTGTTGCTGGTCTTCACCTTCCCTTGGCAGCCTATTCACAGGCACAACAGCACTGGGGATCTGTGCTTTCCCAGAGATGTCATATCTCACGGTGCTCGTTCTCGGCAGAGCCTGTTTCCGAAAAGGCAAACGTCTGGCTAATCCTCCGACAAGAAATGTGCCAGCCCTGAAAGCTGTTGCTGGTCCTCACCTTCCCTTGGCAGCCTATTCACAGGCACAACAGCACTGGGGATCTGTGCTTTCCCAGAGATGTCATATCTCATGGTGCTCGTTCTCAGCAGAGCCTTTTTCAAAAAAAGTCAAACGTCTGGCTATTCCTCCTATAAGAAATGTGGCAGCCCTGAAAGCTGTTGCTGGTCCTCACCTTCCCTTGGCAGCCTATTCACAGGCACAACAGCACTGGGGATCTGTGCTTTCCCAGAGATGTCATATCTCACGGTGCTCGTTCTCGGCAGAGCCTGTTTCCCAAAAGGCAAACGTCTGGCTATTCGTCCTACAAGAAATCTGCCAGCCCTGAAAGCTGTTGCTGGTCCTCACCTTCTCTTGGCAGCCTATTCACAGGCACAACAGCACTGGGGATCTGTGCTTTCCCAGAGATGTCATATCTCACGGTGCTCGTTCTCGGCAGAGCCTGTTTCCGAAAACGCAAACGTCCGGATCCTTCTCCCACAAGGAAGGGGACAGCCCTGAAAGGTGTTGCTGGTCTTCACCTTCCCTTGGCAGCCTATTCACAGGCACAACAGCACTGGGGATCTGTGCTTTCCCAGAGATGTCATATCTCACGGTGCTCGTTCTCGGCAGAGCCTGTTTCCGAAAAGGCAAACGTCTGGCTATTCCTCCTACAAGTAATGTGCCAGCCCTGAAAGCTGTTGCTGGTCCTCACCTTCCCTTGGCAGCCTATTCACAGGCACAACAGCACTGGGGATCTGTGCTTTCCCAGAGATGTCATATCTCACGGTGCTCGTTCTCGGCAGAGCCTGTTTCCGAAAAGGCAAACGTCTGGCTATTCCTCCTACAAGAAATGTGCCAGCCCTGAAAGCTGTTGCTGGTCCTCACCTTCCCTTGGCAGCCTATTCACAGGCACAACAGCACTGGGGATCTGTGCTTTCCCAGAGATGTCATATCTCACGGTGCTCGTTCTCGGCAGAGCCTGTTTCCCAAAAGGCAAACGTCTGGCTATTCCTCCTACAAGAAATGTGGCAGCCCTGAAAGCTGTTGCTAGTCCTCACCTTCCCTTGGCAGCCTATTCACAGCCACAACAGCACTGGGGATCTGTGCTTTCCCAGAGATGTCATATCTCACGGTGCTCGTTCTCGGCACAGCCTGTTTCCAAAAACGCAAACGTCCGGATTCTTCTCCCACAAGGAAGGGGACAGCCCTGAAAGGTGTTGCTGGTCTTCACCTTCCCTTGGCAGCCTATTCACAGGCACAACAGCACTGGGGATCTGTGCTTTCCCAGAGATGTCATATCTCACGGT
The DNA here is from genome assembly GCF_964188355.1 of Buteo buteo. Taxonomy (NCBI): domain Eukaryota; kingdom Metazoa; phylum Chordata; class Aves; order Accipitriformes; family Accipitridae; genus Buteo; species Buteo buteo. Next base: position 26,720,740 of record NC_134177.1, read on the forward strand.
GCTCGTTCTCGGCAGAGCCTGTTTCCGAAAAGGCAAACGTCTGGCTATTCCTCCTACAAGAAATGTGGCAGCCCTGAAAGCTGTTGCTAGTCCTCACCTTCCCTTGGCAGCCTATTCACAGGCACAACAGCACTGGGGATCTGTGCTTTCCCAGAGATGTCATATCTCACGGTGCTCGTTCTCGGCAGAGCCTGTTTCCGAAAACGCAAACGTCCGGATCCTTCTCCCACAAGGAAGGGGACAGCCCTGAAATGTTGCTGGTCTTCACCTTCCCTTGGCAGCCTATTCACAGGCACAACAGCACTGGGGATCTGTGCTTTCCCAGAGATGTCATATCTCACGGTGCTCGTTCTCGGCAGAGCCTGTTTCCCAAAAGGCAAACGTCTGGCTATTCCTCCTACAAGAAATGTGCCAGCCCTGAAAGCTGTTGCTAGTCCTCACCTTCCCTTGGCAGCCTATTCACAGGCACAACAGCACTGGGGATCTGTGCTTTCCCAGAGATGTCATATCTCACGGTGCTCGTTCTCAGCAGAGCCTGTTTCAAAAAAAGGCAAACGTCTGGCTATTCCTCCTACAAGAAATGTGGCAGCCCTGAAAGCTGTTGCTGGTCCTCACCTTCCGTTGGCAGCCTATTCACAGGCACAACAGCACTGGGGATCTGTGCTTTCCCAGAGATGTCATATCTCACGGTGCTCGTTCTCGGCAGAGCCTGTTTCCGAAAACGCAAACGTTCGGATCCTTCTCCCACAAGGAAGGGGACAGCCCTGAAAGGTGTTGCTGGTCTTCACCTTCCCTTGGCAGCCTATTCACAGGCACAACAGCACTGGGGATCTGTGCTTTCCCAGAGATGTCATATCTCACGGTGCTCGTTCTCGGCAGAGCCTGTTTCCGAAAAGGCAAACGTCTGGCTATTCCTCCTACAAGAAATGTGCCAGCCCTGAAAGCTGTTGCTGGTCCTCACCTTCCCTTGGCAGCCTATTCACAGGCACAATAGCACTGGGGTTCTGTGCTTTCCCAGAGATGTCATATCTCACGGTGCTCGTTCTCGGCAGAGCCTGTTTCCTAAAAGGCAAACGTCTGGCTATTCCTCCTACAAGAAATGTGCCAGCCCTGAAATCTGTTGCTGGTCCTCACCTTCCCTTGGCAGCCTATTCACAGGCACAACAGCACTGGGGATCTGTGCTTTCCCAGAGATGTCATATCTCACGGTGCTCGTTCTCGGCAGAGCCTGTTTCCTAAAAGGCAAACGTCTGGCTATTCCTCCTACAAGAAATGTGCCAGCCCTGAAAGCTGTTGCTGGTCCTCACCTTCCCTTGGCAGCCTATTCACAGGCACAACAGCACTGGGGATCTGTGCTTTCCCAGAGATGTCATATCTCACGGTGCTCGTTCTCGGCAGAGCCTGTTTCCGAAAAGGCAAACGTCCGGATCCTTCTCCCACAAGGAAGGGGACAGCCCTGAAAGGTGTTGCTGGTCTTCACCTTCCCTTGGCAGTCTATTCACAGGCACAACAGCACTGGGGATCTGTGCTTTCCCAGAGATGTCATATCTCACGGTGCTCGTTCTTGGCAGAGCCTGTTTCCGAAAAGGCAAACGTCCGGATCCTTCTCCCACAAGGAAGGGGACAGCCCTGAAAGATGTTGCTGGTCTTCACCTTCCCTTGGCAGCCTATTCACAGGCACAACAGCACTGGGGATCTGTGCTTTCCCAGAGATGTCATATCTCACGGTGCTCGTTCTCGGCAGAGCCTGTTTCAAAAAAAGGCAAACATCTGGCTATTCCTCCTATAAGAAATGTGGCAGCCCTGAAAGCTGTTGCTGGTCCTCACCTTCCCTTGGCAGCCTATTCACAGGCACAACAGCACTGGGGATCTGTGCTTTCCCAGAGATGTCATATCTCACGGTGCTCGTTCTCGGCAGAGCCTGTTTCCGAAAAGGCAAACGTCCGGATCCTTCTCCCACAAGGAAGGGGACAGCCCTGAAAGGTGTTGCTGGTCTTCACCTTCCCTTGGCAGCCTATTCACAGGCACAACAGCACTGGGGATCTGTGCTTTCCCAGAGATGTCATATCTCACGGTGCTCGTTCTCGGCAGAGCCTGTTTCCGAAAAGGCAAACGTCTGGCTATTCCTCCTACAAGAAATGTGCCAGCCCTGAAAGCTGTTGCTGGTCCTCACCTTCCCTTGGCAGCCTATTCACAGGCACAATAGCACTGGGGTTCTGTGCTTTCCCAGAGATGTCATATCTCACGGTGCTCGTTCTCGGCAGAGCCTGTTTCCTAAAAGGCAAACGTCTGGCTATTCCTCCTACAAGAAATGTGCCAGCCCTGAAATCTGTTGCTGGTCCTCACCTTCCCTTGGCAGCCTATTCACAGGCACAACAGCACTGGGGATCTGTGCTTTCCCAGAGATGTCATATCTCACGGTGCTCGTTCTCGGCAGAGCCTGTTTCCTAAAAGGCAAACGTCTGGCTATTCCTCCTACAAGAAATGTGGCAGCCCTGATAGCAGTTGCTGGTCCTCACCTTCCCTTGGCAGCCTATTCACAGGCACAACAGCACTGGGGATCTGTGCTTTCCCAGAGATGTCATATCTCACGGTGCTCGTTCTCGGCAGAGCCTGTTTCCGAAAAGGCAAACGTCTGGCTATTCCTCCTACAAGAAATGTGGCAGCCCTGAAAGGTGTTGCTGGTCCTCACCTTCCCTTGGCAGCCTATTCACAGGCACAACAGCACTGGGGATCTGTGCTTTCCCAGAGATGTCATATCTCACGGTGCTCGTTCTCGGCAGAGCCTGTTTCCTAAAAGGCAAACGTCTGGCTATTCCTCCTATAAGAAATGTGGCAGCCCTGAAAGCTGTTGCTGGTCCTCACCTTCCCTTGGCAGCCTATTCACAGGCACAACAGCACTGGGGATCTGTGCTTTCCCAGAGATGTCATATCTCACGGTGCTCGTTCTCGGCAGAGCCTGTTTCCGAAAAGGCAAACGTCCGGATCCTTCTCCCACAAGGAAGGGGACAGCCCTGAAAGGTGTTGCTGGTCTTCACCTTCCCTTGGCAGCCTATTCACAGGCACAACAGCACTGGGGATCTGTGCTTTCCCAGAGATGTCATATCTCACGGTGCTCGTTCTCGGCAGAGCCTGTTTCCGAAAAGGCAAACGTCTGGCTAATCCTCCGACAAGAAATGTGCCAGCCCTGAAAGCTGTTGCTGGTCCTCACCTTCCCTTGGCAGCCTATTCACAGGCACAACAGCACTGGGGATCTGTGCTTTCCCAGAGATGTCATATCTCATGGTGCTCGTTCTCAGCAGAGCCTTTTTCAAAAAAAGTCAAACGTCTGGCTATTCCTCCTATAAGAAATGTGGCAGCCCTGAAAGCTGTTGCTGGTCCTCACCTTCCCTTGGCAGCCTATTCACAGGCACAACAGCACTGGGGATCTGTGCTTTCCCAGAGATGTCATATCTCACGGTGCTCGTTCTCGGCAGAGCCTGTTTCCCAAAAGGCAAACGTCTGGCTATTCGTCCTACAAGAAATCTGCCAGCCCTGAAAGCTGTTGCTGGTCCTCACCTTCTCTTGGCAGCCTATTCACAGGCACAACAGCACTGGGGATCTGTGCTTTCCCAGAGATGTCATATCTCACGGTGCTCGTTCTCGGCAGAGCCTGTTTCCGAAAACGCAAACGTCCGGATCCTTCTCCCACAAGGAAGGGGACAGCCCTGAAAGGTGTTGCTGGTCTTCACCTTCCCTTGGCAGCCTATTCACAGGCACAACAGCACTGGGGATCTGTGCTTTCCCAGAGATGTCATATCTCACGGTGCTCGTTCTCGGCAGAGCCTGTTTCCGAAAAGGCAAACGTCTGGCTATTCCTCCTACAAGTAATGTGCCAGCCCTGAAAGCTGTTGCTGGTCCTCACCTTCCCTTGGCAGCCTATTCACAGGCACAACAGCACTGGGGATCTGTGCTTTCCCAGAGATGTCATATCTCACGGTGCTCGTTCTCGGCAGAGCCTGTTTCCGAAAACGCAAACGTCTGGCTATTCCTCCTACAAGAAATGTGCCAGCCCTGAAAGCTGTTGCTGGTCCTCACCTTCCCTTGGCAGCCTATTCACAGGCACAACAGCACTGGGGATCTGTGCTTTCCCAGAGATGTCATATCTCACGGTGCTCGTTCTCGGCAGAGCCTGTTTCCCAAAAGGCAAACGTCTGGCTATTCCTCCTACAAGAAATGTGGCAGCCCTGAAAGCTGTTGCTAGTCCTCACCTTCCCTTGGCAGCCTATTCACAGCCACAACAGCACTGGGGATCTGTGCTTTCCCAGAGATGTCATATCTCACGGTGCTCGTTCTCGGCACAGCCTGTTTCCAAAAACGCAAACGTCCGGATTCTTCTCCCACAAGGAAGGGGACAGCCCTGAAAGGTGTTGCTGGTCTTCACCTTCCCTTGGCAGCCTATTCACAGGCACAACAGCACTGGGGATCTGTGCTTTCCCAGAGATGTCATATCTCACGGTGCTCGTTCTCGGCAGAGCCTGTTTCCGAAAAGGCAAACGTCTGGCTATTCCTCCTACAAGAAATGTGGCAGCCCTGAAAGCTGTTGCTAGTCCTCACCTTCCCTTGGCAGCCTATTCACAGGCACAACAGCACTGGGGATCTGTGCTTTCCCAGAGATGTCATATCTCACGGTGCTCGTTCTCGGCAGAGCCTGTTTCCGAAAACGCAAACGTCCGGATCCTTCTCCCACAAGGAAGGGGACAGCCCTGAAATGTTGCTGGTCTTCACCTTCCCTTGGCAGCCTATTCACAGGCACAACAGCACTGGGGATCTGTGCTTTCCCAGAGATGTCATATCTCACGGTGCTCGTTCTCGGCAGAGCCTGTTTCCCAAAAGGCAAACGTCTGGCTATTCCTCCTACAAGAAATGTGCCAGCCCTGAAAGCTGTTGCTAGTCCTCACCTTCCCTTGGCAGCCTATTCACAGGCACAACAGCACTGGGGATCTGTGCTTTCCCAGAGATGTCATATCTCACGGTGCTCGTTCTCAGCAGAGCCTGTTTCAAAAAAAGGCAAACGTCTGGCTATTCCTCCTATAAGAAATGTGGCAGCCCTGAAAGCTGTTGCTGGTCCTCACCTTCCCTTGGCAGCCTATTCACAGGCACAACAGCACTGGGGATCTGTGCTTTCCCAGAGATGTCATATCTCACGGTGCTCGTTCTCGGCAGAGCCTGTTTCCGAAAACGCAAACGTTCGGATCCTTCTCCCACAAGGAAGGGGACAGCCCTGAAAGGTGTTGCTGGTCTTCACCTTCCCTTGGCAGCCTATTCACAGGCACAACAGCACTGGGGATCTGTGCTTTCCCAGAGATGTCATATCTCACGGTGCTCGTTCTCGGCAGAGCCTGTTTCCGAAAAGGCAAACGTCTGGCTATTCCTCCTACAAGAAATGTGCCAGCCCTGAAAGCTGTTGCTGGTCCTCACCTTCCCTTGGCAGCCTATTCACAGGCACAATAGCACTGGGGTTCTGTGCTTTCCCAGAGATGTCATATCTCACGGTGCTCGTTCTCGGCAGAGCCTGTTTCCTAAAAGGCAAACGTCTGGCTATTCCTCCTACAAGAAATGTGCCAGCCCTGAAATCTGTTGCTGGTCCTCACCTTCCCTTGGCAGCCTATTCACAGGCACAACAGCACTGGGGATCTGTGCTTTCCCAGAGATGTCATATCTCACGGTGCTCGTTCTCGGCAGAGCCTGTTTCCTAAAAGGCAAACGTCTGGCTATTCCTCCTACAAGACATGTGCCAGCCCTGAAAGCTGTTGCTGGTCCTCACCTTCCCTTGGCAGCCTATTCACAGGCACAACAGCACTGGGGATCTGTGCTTTCCCAGAGATGTCATATCTCACGGTGCTCGTTCTCGGCAGAGCCTGTTTCCGAAAAGGCAAACGTCCGGATCCTTCTCCCACAAGGAAGGGGACAGCCCTGAAAGGTGTTGCTGGTCTTCACCTTCCCTTGGCAGTCTATTCACAGGCACAACAGCACTGGGGATCTGTGCTTTCCCAGAGATGTCATATCTCACGGTGCTCGTTCTCGGCAGAGCCTGTTTCAAAAAAAGGCAAACATCTGGCTATTCCTCCTATAAGAAATGTGGCAGCCCTGAAAGCTGTTGCTGGTCCTCACCTTCCCTTGGCAGCCTATTCACAGGCACAACAGCACTGGGGATCTGTGCTTTCCCAGAGATGTCATATCTCACGGTGCTCGTTCTCGGCAGAGCCTGTTTCCGAAAAGGCAAACGTCCGGATCCTTCTCCCACAAGGAAGGGGACAGCCCTGAAAGGTGTTGCTGGTCTTCACCTTCCCTTGGCAGCCTATTCACAGGCACAACAGCACTGGGGATCTGTGCTTTCCCAGAGATGTCATATCTCACGGTGCTCGTTCTCGGCAGAGCCTGTTTCCGAAAAGGCAAACGTCTGGCTATTCCTCCTACAAGAAATGTGCCAGCCCTGAAAGCTGTTGCTGGTCCTCACCTTCCCTTGGCAGCCTATTCACAGGCACAATAGCACTGGGGTTCTGTGCTTTCCCAGAGATGTCATATCTCACGGTGCTCGTTCTCGGCAGAGCCTGTTTCCTAAAAGGCAAACGTCTGGCTATTCCTCCTACAAGAAATGTGCCAGCCCTGAAATCTGTTGCTGGTCCTCACCTTCCCTTGGCAGCCTATTCACAGGCACAACAGCACTGGGGATCTGTGCTTTCCCAGAGATGTCATATCTCACGGTGCTCGTTCTCGGCAGAGCCTGTTTCCTAAAAGGCAAACGTCTGGCTATTCCTCCTACAAGAAATGTGGCAGCCCTGATAGCAGTTGCTGGTCCTCACCTTCCCTTGGCAGCCTATTCACAGGCACAACAGCACTGGGGATCTGTGCTTTCCCAGAGATGTCATATCTCACGGTGCTCGTTCTCGGCAGAGCCTGTTTCCGAAAAGGCAAACGTCTGGCTATTCCTCCTACAAGAAATGTGGCAGCCCTGAAAGCTCTTGCTGGTCCTCACCTTCCCTTGGCAGCCTATTCACAGGCACAACAGCACTGGGGATCTGTGCTTTCCCAGAGATGTCATATCTCACGGTGCTCGTTCTCGGCAGAGCCTGTTTCCTAAAAGGCAAACGTCTGGCTATTCCTCCTACAAGAAATGTGCCAGCCCTGAAAGCTGTTGCTGGTCCTCACCTTCCCTTGGCAGCCTATTCACAGGCACAACAGCACTGGGGATCTGTGCTTTCCCAGAGATGTCATATCTCATGGTGCTCGTTCTCGGCAGAGCCTTTTTCAAAAAAAGTCAAACGTCTGGCTATTCCTCCTATAAGAAATGTGGCAGCCCTGAAAGCTGTTGCTGGTCCTCACCTTCCCTTGGCAGCCTATTCACAGGCACAACAGCACTGGGGATCTGTGCTTTCCCAGAGATGTCATATCTCACGGTGCTCGTTCTCGGCAGAGCCTGTTTCCCAAAAGGCAAACGTCTGGCTATTCGTCCTACAAGAAATCTGCCAGCCCTGAAAGCTGTTGCTGGTCCTCACCTTCTCTTGGCAGCCTATTCACAGGCACAACAGCACTGGGGATCTGTGCTTTCCCAGAGATGTCATATCTCACGGTGCTCGTTCTCGGCAGAGCCTGTTTCCGAAAACGCAAACGTCCGGATCCTTCTCCCACAAGGAAGGGGACAGCCCTGAAAGGTGTTGCTGGTCTTCACCTTCCCTTGGCAGCCTATTCACAGGCACAACAGCACTGGGGATCTGTGCTTTCCCAGAGATGTCATATCTCACGGTGCTCGTTCTCGGCAGAGCCTGTTTCCCAAAAGGCAAACGTCTGGCTATTCCTCCTACAAGTAATGTGCCAGCCCTGAAAGCTGTTGCTGGTCCTCACCTTCCCTTGGCAGCCTATTCACAGGCACAACAGCACTGGGGATCTGTGCTTTCCCAGAGATGTCATATCTCACGGTGCTCGTTCTCGGCAGAGCCTGTTTCCGAAAAGGCAAACGTCTGGCTATTCCTCCTACAAGAAATGTGCCAGCCCTGAAAGCTGTTGCTGGTCCTCACCTTCCCTTGGCAGCCTATTCACAGGCACAACAGCACTGGGGATCTGTGCTTTCCCAGAGATGTCATATCTCACGGTGCTCGTTCTCGGCAGAGCCTGTTTCCCAAAAGGCAAACGTCTGGCTATTCCTCCTACAAGAAATGTGGCAGCCCTGAAAGCTGTTGCTAGTCCTCACCTTCCCTTGGCAGCCTATTCACAGGCACAACAGCACTGGGGATCTGTGCTTTCCCAGAGATGTCATATCTCACGGTGCTCGTTCTCGGCACAGCCTGTTTCCAAAAACGCAAACGTCCGGATTCTTCTCCCACAAGGAAGGGGACAGCCCTGAAAGGTGTTGCTGGTCTTCACCTTCCCTTGGCAGCCTATTCACAGGCACAACAGCACTGGGGATCTGTGCTTTCCCAGAGATGTCATATCTCACGGTGCTCGTTCTCGGCAGAGCCTGTTTCCGAAAAGGCAAACGTCTGGCTATTCCTCCTACAAGTAATGTGCCAGCCCTGAAAGCTGTTGCTGGTCCTCACCTTCCCTTGGCAGCCTATTCACAGGCACAACAGCACTGGGGATCTGTGCTTTCCCAGAGATGTCATATCTCACGGTGCTCGTTCTCGGCAGAGCCTGTTTCCGAAAAGGCAAACGTCTGGCTATTCCTCCTACAAGAAATGTGGCAGCCCTGAAAGCTGTTGCTAGTCCTCACCTTCCCTTGGCAGCCTATTCACAGGCACAACAGCACTGGGGATCTGTGCTTTCCCAGAGATGTCATATCTCACGGTGCTCGTTCTCGGCAGAGCCTGTTTCCGAAAACGCAAACGTCCGGATCCTTCTCCCACAAGGAAGGGGACAGCCCTGAAAGGTGTTGCTGGTCTTCACCTTCCCTTGGCAGTCTATTCACAGGCACAACAGCACTGGGGATCTGTGCTTTCCCAGAGATGTCATATCTCACGGTGCTCGTTCTCGGCAGAGCCTGTTTCCCAAAAGGCAAACGTCTGGCTATTCCTCCTACAAGTAATGTGCCAGCCCTGAAAGCTGTTGCTGGTCCTCACCTTCCCTTGGCAGCCTATTCACAGGCACAACAGCACTGGGGATCTGTGCTTTCCCAGAGATGTCATATCTCACGGTGCTCGTTCTCAGCAGAGCCTGTTTCAAAAAAAGGCAAACGTCTGGCTATTCCTCCTATAAGAAATGTGGCAGCCCTGAAAGCTGTTGCTGGTCCTCACCTTCCCTTGGCAGCCTATTCACAGGCACAACAGCACTGGGGATCTGTGCTTTCCCAGAGATGTCATATCTCACGGTGCTCGTTCTCGGCAGAGCCTGTTTCCGAAAACGCAAACGTCCGGAACCTTCTCCCACAAGGAAGGGGACAGCCCTGAAAGGTGTTGCTGGTCTTCACCTTCCCTTGGCAGCCTATTCACAGGCACAACAGCACTGGGGATCTGTGCTTTCCCAGAGATGTCATATCTCACGGTGCTCGTTCTCGGCAGAGCCTGTTTCCGAAAAGGCAAACGTCTGGCTATTCCTCCTACAAGAAATGTGCCAGCCCTGAAAGCTGTTGCTGGTCCTCACCTTCCCTTGGCAGCCTATTCACAGGCACAATAGCACTGGGGTTCTGTGCTTTCCCAGAGATGTCATATCTCACGGTGCTCATTCTCGGCAGAGCCTGTTTCCTAAAAGGCAAACGTCTGGCTATTCCTCCTACAAGAAATGTGCCAGCCCTGAAATCTGTTGCTGGTCCTCACCTTCCCTTGGCAGCCTATTCACAGGCACAACAGCACTGGGGATCTGTGCTTTCCCAGAGATGTCATATCTCACGGTGCTCGTTCTTGGCAGAGCCTGTTTCCGAAAAGGCAAACGTCCGGATCCTTCTCCCACAAGGAAGGGGACAGCCCTGAAAGATGTTGCTGGTCTTCACCTTCCCTTGGCAGCCTATTCACAGGCACAACAGCACTGGGGATCTGTGCTTTCCCAGAGATGTCATATCTCACGGTGCTCGTTCTCGGCAGTGCCTGTTTCAAAAAAAGGCAAACATCTGGCTATTCCTCCTATAAGAAATGTGGCAGCCCTGAAAGCTGTTGCTGGTCCTCACCTTCCCTTGGCAGCCTATTCACAGGCACAACAGCACTGGGGATCTGTGCTTTCCCAGAGATGTCATATCTCACGGTGCTCGTTCTCGGCAGAGCCTGTTTCCGAAAAGGCAAACGTCCGGATCCTTCTCCCACAAGGAAGGGGACAGCCCTGAAAGGTGTTGCTGGTCTTCACCTTCCCTTGGCAGCCTATTCACAGGCACAACAGCACTGGGGATCTGTGCTTTCCCAGAGATGTCATATCTCACGGTGCTCGTTCTCGGCAGAGCCTGTTTCCGAAAAGGCAAACGTCTGGCTATTCCTCCTACAAGAAATGTGCCAGCCCTGAAAGCTGTTGCTGGTCCTCACCTTCCCTTGGCAGCCTATTCACAGGCACAATAGCACTGGGGTTCTGTGCTTTCCCAGAGATGTCATATCTCACGGTGCTCGTTCTCGGCAGAGCCTGTTTCCTAAAAGGCAAACGTCTGGCTATTCCTCCTACAAGAAATGTGCCAGCCCTGAAATCTGTTGCTGGTCCTCACCTTCCCTTGGCAGCCTATTCACAGGCACAACAGCACTGGGGATCTGTGCTTTCCCAGAGATGTCATATCTCACGGTGCTCGTTCTCGGCAGAGCCTGTTTCCTAAAAGGCAAACGTCTGGCTATTCCTCCTACAAGAAATGTGGCAGCCCTGAAAGCTGTTGCTGGTCCTCACCTTCCCTTGGCAGCCTATTCACAGGCACAACAGCACTGGGGATCTGTGCTTTCCCAGAGATGTCATATCTCACGGTGCTCGTTCTCGGCAGAGCCTGTTTCCTAAAAGGCAAACGTCTGGCTATTCCTCCTACAAGAAATGTGCCAGCCCTGAAATCTGTTGCTGGTCCTCACCTTCCCTTGGCAGCCTATTCACAGGCACAACAGCACTGGGGATCTGTGCTTTCCCAGAGATGTCATATCTCACGGTGCTCGTTCTCGGCAGAGCCTGTTTCCGAAAAGGCAAACGTCTGGCTATTCCTCCTATAAGAAATGTGCCAGCCCTGAAAGCTGTTGCTGGTCCTCACCTTCCCTTGGCAGTCTATTCACAGGCACAACAGCACTGGGGATCTGTGCTTTCCCAGAGATGTCATATCTCACGGTGCTCGTTCTCGGCAGAGCCTGTTTCCGAAAAGGCAAACGTCCGGATCCTTCTCCCACAAGGAAGGGGACAGCCCTGAAAGCTGTTGCTGGTCTTCACCTTCCCTTGGCAGCCTATTCACAGGCACAACAGCACTGGGGATCTGTGCTTTCCCAGAGATGTCATATCTCACGGTGCTCGTTCTCGGCAGAGCCTGTTTCCGAAAACGCAAACGTTCGGATCCTTCTCCCACAAGGAAGGGGACAGCCCTGAAAGGTGTTGCTGGTCTTCAGCTTCCCTTGGCAGCCTATTCACAGGCACAACAGCACTGGGGATCTGTGCTTTCCCAGAGATGTCATATCTCACGGTGCTCGTTCTCGGCAGAGCCTGTTTCCGAAAAGGCAAACGTCTGGCTATTCCTCCTACAAGAAATGTGCCAGCCCTGAAAGCTGTTGCTGGTCCTCACCTTCCCTTGGCAGCCTATTCACAGGCACAATAGCACTGGGGATATGTGCTTTCCCAGAGATGTCATATCTCACGGTGCTCGTTCTCGGCAGAGCCTGTTTCCTAAAAGGCAAACGTCTGGCTATTCCTCCTACAAGAAATGTGCCAGCCCTGAAATCTGTTGCTGGTCCTCACCTTCCCTTGGCAGCCTATTCACAGGCACAACAGCACTGGGGATCTGTGCTTTCCCAGAGATGTCATATCTCACGGTGCTCGTTCTCGGCAGAGCCTGTTTCCTAAAAGGCAAACGTCTGGCTATTCCTCCTACAAGAAATGTGGCAGCCCTGAAAGCTGTTGCTGGTCCTCACCTTCCCTTGGCAGCCTATTCACAGGCACAACAGCACTGGGGATCTGTGCTTTCCCAGAGATGTCATATCTCACGGTGCTCGTTCTCGGCAGAGCCTGTTTCCGAAAACGCAAACGTCCGGATCCTTCTCCCACAAGGAAGGGGACAGCCCTGAAAGGTGTTGCTGGTCTTCACCTTCCCTTGGCAGTCTATTCACAGGCACAACAGCACTGGGGATCTGTGCTTTCCCAGAGATGTCATATCTCACGGTGCTCGTTCTTGGCAGAGCCTGTTTCCGAAAAGGCAAACGTCCGGATCCTTCTCCCACAAGGAAGGGGACAGCCCTGAAAGATGTTGCTGGTCTTCACCTTCCCTTGGCAGCCTATTCACAGGCACAACAGCACTGGGGATCTGTGCTTTCCCAGAGATGTCATATCTCACGGTGCTCGTTCTCGGCAGAGCCTGTTTCAAAAAAAGGCAAACATCTGGCTATTCCTCCTATAAGAAATGTGGCAGCCCTGAAAGCTGTTGCTGGTCCTCACCTTCCCTTGGCAGCCTATTCACAGGCACAACAGCACTGGGGATCTGTGCTTTCCCAGAGATGTCATATCTCACGGTGCTCGTTCTCGGCAGAGCCTGTTTCCGAAAAGGCAAACGTCCGGATCCTTCTCCCACAAGGAAGGGGACAGCCCTGAAAGGTGTTGCTGGTCTTCACCTTCCCTTGGCAGCCTATTCACAGGCACAACAGCACTGGGGATCTGTGCTTTCCCAGAGATGTCATATCTCACGGTGCTCGTTCTCGGCAGAGCCTGTTTCCGAAAAGGCAAACGTCTGGCTATTCCTCCTACAAGAAATGTGCCAGCCCTGAAAGCTGTTGCTGGTCCTCACCTTCCCTTGGCAGCCTATTCACAGGCACAATAGCACTGGGGTTCTGTGCTTTCCCAGAGATGTCATATCTCACGGTGCTCGTTCTCGGCAGAGCCTGTTTCCTAAAAGGCAAACGTCTGGCTATTCCTCCTACAAGTAATGTGCCAGCCCTGAAAGCTGTTGCTGGTCCTCACCTTCCCTTGGCAGCCTATTCACAGGCACAACAGCACTGGGGATCTGTGCTTTCCCAGAGATGTCATATCTCACGGTGCTCGTTCTCGGCAGAGCCTGTTTCCTAAAAGGCAAACGTCTGGCTATTCCTCCTACAAGAAATGTGGCAGCCCTGATAGCAGTTGCTGGTCCTCACCTTCCCTTGGCAGCCTATTCACAGGCACAACAGCACTGGGGATCTGTGCTTTCCCAGAGATGTCATATCTCACGGTGCTCGTTCTCGGCAGAGCCTGTTTCCGAAAAGGCAAACGTCTGGCTATTCCTCCTACAAGAAATGTGGCAGCCCTGAAAGCTCTTGCTGGTCCTCACCTTCCCTTGGCAGCCTATTCACAGGCACAACAGCACTGGGGATCTGTGCTTTCCCAGAGATGTCATATCTCACGGTGCTCGTTCTCGGCAGAGCCTGTTTCCTAAAAGGCAAACGTCTGGCTATTCCTCCTACAAGAAATGTGCCAGCCCTGAAAGCTGTTGCTGGTCCTCACCTTCCCTTGGCAGCCTATTCACAGGCACAACAGCACTGGGGATCTGTGCTTTCCCAGAGATGTCATATCTCATGGTACTCGTTCTCGGCAGAGCCTGTTTCAAAAAAAGGTCAACATCTGGCTATTCCTCCTATAAGAAATGTGCCAGCCCTGAAAGCTGTTGCTGGTCCTCACCTTCCCTTGGCAGCCTATTCACAGGCACAACAGCACTGGGGATCTGTGCTTTCCCAGAGATGTCATATCTCACGGTGCTCGTTCTCGGCAGAGCCTGTTTCCCAAAAGGCAAACGTCCGGATCCTTCTCCCACAAGGAAGGGGACAGCCCTGAAAGGTGTTGCTGGTCTTCACCTTCCCTTGGCAGCCTATTCACAGGCACAACAGCACTGGGGATCTGTGCTTTCCCAGAGATGTCATATCTCACGGTGCTCGTTCTCGGCAGAGCCTGTTTCCTAAAAGGCAAACGTCTGGCTATTCCTCCTACAAGAAATGTGGCAGCCCTGATAGCAGTTGCTGGTCCTCACCTTCCCTTGGCAGCCTATTCACAGGCACAACAGCACTGGGGATCTGTGCTTTCCCAGAGATGTCATATCTCACGGTGCTCGTTCTCGGCAGAGCCTGTTTCCGAAAAGGCAAACGTCTGGCTATTCCTCCTACAAGAAATGTGGCAGCCCTGAAAGCTCTTGCTGGTCCTCACCTTCCCTTGGCAGCCTATTCACAGGCACAACAGCACTGGGGATCTGTGCTTTCCCAGAGATGTCATATCTCACGGTGCTCGTTCTCGGCAGAGCCTGTTTCCTAAAAGGCAAACGTCTGGCTATTCCTCCTACAAGAAATGTGCCAGCCCTGAAAGCTGTTGCTGGTCCTCACCTTCCCTTGGCAGCCTATTCACAGGCACAACAGCACTGGGGATCTGTGCTTTCCCAGAGATGTCATATCTCATGGTGCTCGTTCTCGGCAGAGCCTTTTTAAAAAAAAGTCAAACGTCTGGCTATTCCTCCTATAAGAAATGTGGCAGCCCTGAAAGCTGTTGCTGGTCCTCACCTTCCCTTGGCAGCCTATTCACAGGCACAACAGCACTGGGGATCTGTGCTTTCCCAGAGATGTCATATCTCACGGTGCTCGTTCTCGGCAGAGCCTGTTTCCCAAAAGGCAAACGTCTGGCTATTCGTCCTACAAGAAATCTGCCAGCCCTGAAAGCTGTTGCTGGTCCTCACCTTCTCTTGGCAGCCTATTCACAGGCACAACAGCACTGGGGATCTGTGCTTTCCCAGAGATGTCATATCTCACGGTGCTCGTTCTCGGCAGAGCCTGTTTCCGAAAACGCAAACGTCCGGATCCTTCTCCCACAAGGAAGGGGACAGCCCTGAAAGGTGTTGCTGGTCTTCACCTTCCCTTGGCAGCCTATTCACAGGCACAACAGCACTGGGGATCTGTGCTTTCCCAGAGATGTCATATCTCACGGTGCTCGTTCTCGGCAGAGCCTGTTTCCCAAAAGGCAAACGTCTGGCTATTCCTCCTACAAGTAATGTGCCAGCCCTGAAAGCTGTTGCTGGTCCTCACCTTCCCTTGGCAGCCTATTCACAGGCACAACAGCACTGGGGATCTGTGCTTTCCCAGAGATGTCATATCTCACGGTGCTCGTTCTCGGCAGAGCCTGTTTCCCAAAAGGCAAACGTCTGGCTATTCCTCCTACAAGAAATGTGGCAGCCCTGAAAGCTGTTGCTAGTCCTCACCTTCCCTTGGCAGCCTATTCACAGGCACAACAGCACTGGGGATCTGTGCTTTCCCAGAGATGTCATATCTCACGGTGCTCGTTCTCGGCACAGCCTGTTTCCAAAAACGCAAACGTCCAGATTCTTCTCCCACAAGGAAGGGGACAGCCCTGAAAGGTGTTGCTGGTCTTCACCTTCCCTTGGCAGCCTATTCACAGGCACAACAGCACTGGGGATCTGTGCTTTCCCAGAGATGTCATATCTCACGGTGCTCGTTCTCGGCAGAGCCTGTTTCCGAAAAGGCAAACGTCTGGCTATTCCTCCTACAAGTAATGTGGCAGCCCTGAAAGCTGTTGCTGGTCCTCACCTTCCCTTGGCAGCCTATTCACAGGCACAACAGCACTGGGGATCTGTGCTTTCCCAGAGATGTCATATCTCACGGTGCTCGTTCTCGGCAGAGCCTGTTTCCGAAAAGGCAAACGTCTGGCTATTCCTCCTACAAGAAATGTGGCAGCCCTGAAAGCTGTTGCTAGTCCTCACCTTCCCTTGGCAGCCTATTCACAGGCACAACAGCACTGGGGATCTGTGCTTTCCCAGAGATGTCATATCTCACGGTGCTCGTTCTCGGCAGAGCCTGTTTCCGAAAACGCAAACGTCCGGATCCTTCTCCCACAAGGAAGGGGACAGCCCTGAAAGGTGTTGCTGGTCTTCACCTTCCCTTGGCAGCCTATTCACAGGCACAACAGCACTGGGGATCTGTGCTTTCCCAGAGATGTCATATCTCACGGTGCTCGTTCTCGGCAGAGCCTGTTTCCTAAAAGGCAAACGTCTGGCTATTCCTCCTACAAGAAATGTGCCAGCCCTGAAAGCTGTTGCTAGTCCTCACCTTCCCTTGGCAGCCTATTCACAGGCACAACAGCACTGGGGATCTGTGCTTTCCCAGAGATGTCATATCTCACGGTGCTCGTTCTCGGCAGAGCCTGTTTCCGAAAACGCAAACGTCCGGAACCTTCTCCCACAAGGAAGGGGACAGCCCTGAAAGGTGTTGCTGGTCTTCACCTTCCCTTGGCAGCCTATTCACAGGCACAACAGCACTGGGGATCTGTGCTTTCCCAGAGATGTCATATCTCACGGTGCTCGTTCTCGGCAGAGCCTGTTTCCGAAAAGGCAAACGTCTGGCTATTCCTCCTACAAGAAATGTGGCAGCCCTGAAAGCTGTTGCTGGTCCTCACCTTCCCTTGGCAGCCTATTCACAGGCACAATAGCACTGGGGTTCTGTGCTTTCCCAGAGATGTCATATCTCACGGTGCTCATTCTCGGCAGAGCCTGTTTCCTAAAAGGCAAACGTCTGGCTATTCCTCCTACAAGAAATGTGCCAGCCCTGAAATCTGTTGCTGGTCCTCACCTTCCCTTGGCAGCCTATTCACAGGCACAACAGCACTGGGGATCTGTGCTTTCCCAGAGATGTCATATCTCACGGTGCTCGTTCTTGGCAGAGCCTGTTTCCGAAAAGGCAAACGTCCGGATCCTTCTCCCACAAGGAAGGGGACAGCCCTGAAAGATGTTGCTGGTCTTCACCTTCCCTTGGCAGCCTATTCACAGGCACAACAGCACTGGGGATCTGTGCTTTCCCAGAGATGTCATATCTCACGGTGCTCGTTCTCGGCAGAGCCTGTTTCAAAAAAAGGCAAACATCTGGCTATTCCTCCTATAAGAAATGTGGCAGCCCTGAAAGCTGTTGCTGGTCCTCACCTTCCCTTGGCAGCCTATTCACAGGCACAACAGCACTGGGGATCTGTGCTTTCCCAGAGATGTCATATCTCACGGTGCTCGTTCTCGGCAGAGCCTGTTTCCGAAAAGGCAAACGTCCGGATCCTTCTCCCACAAGGAAGGGGACAGCCCTGAAAGGTGTTGCTGGTCTTCACCTTCCCTTGGCAGCCTATTCACAGGCACAACAGCACTGGGGATCTGTGCTTTCCCAGAGATGTCATATCTCACGGTGCTCGTTCTCGGCAGAGCCTGTTTCCGAAAAGGCAAACGTCTGGCTATTCCTCCTACAAGAAATGTGCCAGCCCTGAAAGCTGTTGCTGGTCCTCACCTTCCCTTGGCAGCCTATTCACAGGCACAATAGCACTGGGGTTCTGTGCTTTCCCAGAGATGTCATATCTCACGGTGCTCGTTCTCGGCAGAGCCTGTTTCCTAAAAGGCAAACGTCTGGCTATTCCTCCTACAAGAAATGTGCCAGCCCTGAAAGCTGTTGCTGGTCCTCACCTTCCCTTGGCAGCCTATTCACAGGCACAACAGCACTGGGGATCTGTGCTTTCCCAGAGATGTCATATCTCACGGTGCTCGTTCTCGGCAGAGCCTGTTTCCTAAAAGGCAAACGTCTGGCTATTCCTCCTACAAGAAATGTGGCAGCCCTGAAAGCTGTTGCTGGTCCTCACCTTCCCTTGGCAGCCTATTCACAGGCACAACAGCACTGGGGATCTGTGCTTTCCCAGAGATGTCATATCTCACGGTGCTCGTTCTCGGCAGAGCCTGTTTCCTAAAAGGCAAACGTCTGGCTATTCCTCCTACAAGAAATGTGCCAGCCCTGAAATCTGTTGCTGGTCCTCACCTTTCCTTGGCAGCCTATTCACAGGCACAACAGCACTGGGGATATGTGCTTTCCCAGAGATGTCATATCTCACGGTGCTCGTTCTCGGCAGAGCCTGTTTCCGAAAAGGCAAACGTCTGGCTATTCCTCCTATAAGAAATGTGCCAGCCCTGAAAGCTGTTGCTGGTCCTCACCTTCCCTTGGCAGTCTATTCACAGGCACAACAGCACTGGGGATCTGTGCTTTCCCAGAGATGTCATATCTCACGGTGCTCGTTCTCGGCAGAGCCTGTTTCCGAAAAGGCAAACGTCCGGATCCTTCTCCCACAAGGAAGGGGACAGCCCTGAAAGCTGTTGCTGGTCTTCACCTTCCCTTGGCAGCCTATTCACAGGCACAACAGCACTGGGGATCTGTGCTTTCCCAGAGATGTCATATCTCACGGTGCTCGTTCTCGGCAGAGCCTGTTTCCGAAAACGCAAACGTTCGGATCCTTCTCCCACAAGGAAGGGGACAGCCCTGAAAGGTGTTGCTGGTCTTCACCTTCCCTTGGCAGCCTATTCACAGGCACAACAGCACTGGGGATCTGTGCTTTCCCAGAGATGTCATATCTCACGGTGCTCGTTCTCGGCAGAGCCTGTTTCCGAAAAGGCAAACGTCTGGCTATTCCTCCTACAAGAAATGTGCCAGCCCTGAAAGCTGTTGCTGGTCCTCACCTTCCCTTGGCAGCCTATTCACAGGCACAATAGCACTGGGGTTCTGTGCTTTCCCAGAGATGTCATATCTCACGGTGCTCGTTCTCGGCAGAGCCTGTTTCCTAAAAGGCAAACGTCTGGCTATTCCTCCTACAAGAAATGTGGCAGCCCTGAAAGCTGTTGCTGGTCCTCACCTTCCCTTGGCAGCCTATTCACAGGCACAACAGCACTGGGGATCTGTGCTTTCCCAGAGATGTCATATCTCACGGTGCTCGTTCTCGGCAGAGCCTGTTTCCGAAAACGCAAACGTCCGGATCCTTCTCCCACAAGGAAGGGGACAGCCCTGAAAGGTGTTGCTGGTCTTCACCTTCCCTTGGCAGCCTATTCACAGGCACAACAGCACTGGGGATCTGTGCTTTCCCAGAGATGTCATATCTCACGGTGCTCGTTCTCGGCAGAGCCTGTTTCCGAAAAGGCAAACGTCCGGATCCTTCTCCCACAAGGAAGGGGACAGCCCTGAAAGGTGTTGCTGGTCTTCACCTTCCCTTGGCAGTCTATTCACAGGCACAACAGCACTGGGGATCTGTGCTTTCCCAGAGATGTCATATCTCACGGTGCTCGTTCTTGGCAGAGCCTGTTTCCGAAAAGGCAAACGTCCGGATCCTTCTCCCACAAGGAAGGGGACAGCCCTGAAAGATGTTGCTGGTCTTCACCTTCCCTTGGCAGCCTATTCACAGGCACAACAGCACTGGGGATCTGTGCTTTCCCAGAGATGTCATATCTCACGGTGCTCGTTCTCGGCAGAGCCTGTTTCAAAAAAAGGCAAACATCTGGCTATTCCTCCTATAAGAAATGTGGCAGCCCTGAAAGCTGTTGCTGGTCCTCACCTTCCCTTGGCAGCCTATTCACAGGCACAACAGCACTGGGGATCTGTGCTTTCCCAGAGATGTCATATCTCACGGTGCTCGTTCTCGGCAGAGCCTGTTTCCGAAAAGGCAAACGTCCGGATCCTTCTCCCACAAGGAAGGGGACAGCCCTGAAAGGTGTTGCTGGTCTTCACCTTCCCTTGGCAGCCTATTCACAGGCACAACAGCACTGGGGATCTGTGCTTTCCCAGAGATGTCATATCTCACGGTGCTCGTTCTCGGCAGAGCCTGTTTCCGAAAAGGCAAACGTCTGGCTATTCCTCCTACAAGAAATGTGCCAGCCCTGAAAGCTGTTGCTGGTCCTCACCTTCCCTTGGCAGCCTATTCACAGGCACAATAGCACTGGGGTTCTGTGCTTTCCCAGAGATGTCATATCTCACGGTGCTCGTTCTCGGCAGAGCCTGTTTCCTAAAAGGCAAACGTCTGGCTATTCCTCCTACAAGTAATGTGCCAGCCCTGAAAGCTGTTGCTGGTCCTCACCTTCCCTTGGCAGCCTATTCACAGGCACAACAGCACTGGGGATCTGTGCTTTCCCAGAGATGTCATATCTCACGGTGCTCGTTCTCGGCAGAGCCTGTTTCCGAAAAGGCAAACGTCTGGCTATTCCTCCTACAAGAAATGTGGCAGCCCTGATAGCAGTTGCTGGTCCTCACCTTCCCTTGGCAGCCTATTCACAGGCACAACAGCACTGGGGATCTGTGCTTTCCCAGAGATGTCATATCTCACGGTGCTCGTTCTCGGCAGAGCCTGTTTCCGAAAAGGCAAACGTCTGGCTATTCCTCCTACAAGAAATGTGGCAGCCCTGAAAGCTCTTGCTGGTCCTCACCTTCCCTTGGCAGCCTATTCACAGGCACAACAGCACTGGGGATCTGTGCTTTCCCAGAGATGTCATATCTCACGGTGCTCGTTCTCGGCAGAGCCTGTTTCCTAAAAGGCAAACGTCTGGCTATTCCTCCTACAAGAAATGTGCCAGCCCTGAAAGCTGTTGCTGGTCCTCACCTTCCCTTGGCAGCCTATTCACAGGCACAACAGCACTGGGGATCTGTGCTTTCCCAGAGATGTCATATCTCATGGTGCTCGTTCTCGGCAGAGCCTGTTTCAAAAAAAGGTCAACATCTGGCTATTCCTCCTATAAGAAATGTGCCAGCCCTGAAAGCTGTTGCTGGTCCTCACCTTCCCTTGGCAGCCTATTCACAGGCACAACAGCACTGGGGATCTGTGCTTTCCCAGAGATGTCATATCTCACGGTGCTCGTTCTCGGCAGAGCCTGTTTCCCAAAAGGCAAACTTCCGGATCCTTCTCCCACAAGGAAGGGGACAGCCCTGAAAGGTGTTGCTGGTCTTCACCTTCCCTTGGCAGCCTATTCACAGGCACAACAGCACTGGGGATCTGTGCTTTCCCAGAGATGTCATATCTCACGGTGCTCGTTCTCGGCAGAGCCTGTTTCCTAAAAGGCAAACGTCTGGCTAATCCTCCGACAAGAAATGTGCCAGCCCTGAAAGCTGTTGCTGGTCCTCACCTTCCCTTGGCAGCCTATTCACAGGCACAACAGCACTGGGGATCTGTGCTTTCCCAGAGATGTCATATCTCATGGTGCTCGTTCTCAGCAGAGCCTTTTTCAAAAAAAGTCAAACGTCTGGCTATTCCTCCTATAAGAAATGTGGCAGCCCTGAAAGCTGTTGCTGGTCCTCACCTTCCCTTGGCAGCCTATTCACAGGCACAACAGCACTGGGGATCTGTGCTTTCCCAGAGATGTCATATCTCACGGTGCTCGTTCTCGGCAGAGCCTGTTTCCCAAAAGGCAAACGTCTGGCTATTCGTCCTACAAGAAATCTGCCAGCCCTGAAAGCTGTTGCTGGTCCTCACCTTCTCTTGGCAGCCTATTCACAGGCACAACAGCACTGGGGATCTGTGCTTTCCCAGAGATGTCATATCTCACGGTGCTCGTTCTCGGCAGAGCCTGTTTCCGAAAACGCAAACGTCCGGATCCTTCTCCCACAAGGAAGGGGACAGCCCTGAAAGGTGTTGCTGGTCTTCACCTTCCCTTGGCAGCCTATTCACAGGCACAACAGCACTGGGGATCTGTGCTTTCCCAGAGATGTCATATCTCACGGTGCTCGTTCTCGGCAGAGCCTGTTTCCCAAAAGGCAAACGTCTGGCTATTCCTCCTACAAGAAATGTGCCAGCCCTGAAATCTGTTGCTGGTCCTCACCTTCCCTTGGCAGCCTATTCACAGGCACAACAGCACTGGGGATCTGTGCTTTCCCAGAGATGTCATATCTCACGGTGCTCGTTCTCAGCAGAGCCTGTTTCCCAAAAGGCAAACGTCTGGCTATTCCTCCTACAAGAAATGTGGCAGCCCTGAAAGCTGTTGCTAGTCCTCACCTTCCCTTGGCAGCCTATTCACAGCCACAACAGCACTGGGGATCTGTGCTTTCCCAGAGATGTCATATCTCACGGTGCTCGTTCTCGGCACAGCCTGTTTCCGAAAACGCAAACGTCCGGATTCTTCTCCCACAAGGAAGGGGACAGCCCTGAAAGGTGTTGCTGGTCTTCACCTTCCCTTGGCAGCCTATTCACAGGCACAACAGCACTGGGGATCTGTGCTTTCCCAGAGATGTCATATCTCACGGTGCTCGTTCTCGGCAGAGCCTGTTTCCGAAAAGGCAAACGTCTGGCTATTCCTCCTACAAGTAATGTGCCAGCCCTGAAAGCTGTTGCTGGTCCTCACCTTCCCTTGGCAGCCTATTCACAGGCACAACAGCACTGGGGATCTGTGCTTTCCCAGAGATGTCATATCTCACGGTGCTCGTTCTCGGCAGAGCCTGTTTCCGAAAAGGCAAACGTCTGGCTATTCCTCCTACAAGAAATGTGCCAGCCCTGAAAGCTGTTGCTAGTCCTCACCTTCCCTTGGCAGCCTATTCACAGGCACAACAGCACTGGGGATCTGTGCTTTCCCAGAGATGTCATATCTCACGGTGCTCGTTCTCGGCAGAGCCTGTTTCCGAAAACGCAAACGTCCGGATCCTTCTACCACAAGGAAGGGGACAGCCCTGAAAGGTGTTGCTGGTCTTCACCTTCCCTTGGCAGCCTATTCACAGGCACAACAGCACTGGGGATCTGTGCTTTCCCAGAGATGTCATATCTCACGGTGCTCGTTCTCGGCAGAGCCTGTTTCCCAAAAGGCAAACGTCTGGCTATTCCTCCTACAAGAAATGTGCCAGCCCTGAAAGCTGTTGCTAGTCCTCACCTTCCCTTGGCAGCCTATTCACAGGCACAACAGCACTGGGGATCTGTGCTTTCCCAGAGATGTCATATCTCACGGTGCTCGTTCTCAGCAGAGCCTGTTTCAAAAAAAGGCAAACGTCTGGCTATTCCTCCTATAAGAAATGTGGCAGCCCTGAAAGCTGTTGCTGGTCCTCACCTTCCCTTGGCAGCCTATTCACAGGCACAACAGCACTGGGGATCTGTGCTTTCCCAGAGATGTCATATCTCACGGTGCTCGTTCTCGGCAGAGCCTGTTTCCGAAAACGCAAACGTCCGGAACCTTCTCCCACAAGGAAGGGGACAGCCCTGAAAGGTGTTGCTGGTCTTCACCTTCCCTTGGCAGCCTATTCACAGGCACAACAGCACTGGGGATCTGTGCTTTCCCAGAGATGTCATATCTCACGGTGCTCGTTCTCGGCAGAGCCTGTTTCCGAAAAGGCAAACGTCTGGCTATTCCTCCTACAAGAAATGTGCCAGCCCTGAAAGCTGTTGCTGGTCCTCACCTTCCCTTGGCAGCCTATTCACAGGCACAATAGCACTGGGGTTCTGTGCTTTCCCAGAGATGTCATATCTCACGGTGCTCGTTCTCGGCAGAGCCTGTTTCCTAAAAGGCAAACGTCTGGCTATTCCTCCTACAAGAAATGTGCCAGCCCTGAAATCTGTTGCTGGTCCTCACCTTCCCTTGGCAGCCTATTCACAGGCACAACAGCACTGGGGATCTGTGCTTTCCCAGAGATGTCATATCTCACGGTGCTCGTTCTTGGCAGAGCCTGTTTCCGAAAAGGCAAACGTCCGGATCCTTCTCCCACAAGGAAGGGGACAGCCCTGAAAGATGTTGCTGGTCTTCACCTTCCCTTGGCAGCCTATTCACAGGCACAACAGCACTGGGGATCTGTGCTTTCCCAGAGATGTCATATCTCACGGTGCTCGTTCTCGGCAGAGCCTGTTTCAAAAAAAGGCAAACATCTGGCTATTCCTCCTATAAGAAATGTGGCAGCCCTGAAAGCTGTTGCTGGTCCTCACCTTCCCTTGGCAGCCTATTCACAGGCACAACAGCACTGGGGATCTGTGCTTTCCCAGAGATGTCATATCTCACGGTGCTCGTTCTCGGCAGAGCCTGTTTCCGAAAAGGCAAACGTCCGGATCCTTCTCCCACAAGGAAGGGGACAGCCCTGAAAGGTGTTGCTGGTCTTCACCTTCCCTTGGCAGCCTATTCACAGGCACAACAGCACTGGGGATCTGTGCTTTCCCAGAGATGTCATATCTCACGGTGCTCGTTCTCGGCAGAGCCTGTTTCCGAAAAGGCAAACGTCTGGCTATTCCTCCTACAAGAAATGTGCCAGCCCTGAAAGCTGTTGCTGGTCCTCACCTTCCCTTGGCAGCCTATTCACAGGCACAATAGCACTGGGGTTCTGTGCTTTCCCAGAGATGTCATATCTCACGGTGCTCGTTCTCGGCAGAGCCTGTTTCCTAAAAGGCAAACGTCTGGCTATTCCTCCTACAAGAAATGTGCCAGCCCTGAAATCTGTTGCTGGTCCTCACCTTCCCTTGGCAGCCTATTCACAGGCACAACAGCACTGGGGATCTGTGCTTTCCCAGAGATGTCATATCTCACGGTGCTCGTTCTCGGCAGAGCCTGTTTCCTAAAAGGCAAACGTCTGGCTATTCCTCCTACAAGAAATGTGGCAGCCCTGAAAGCTGTTGCTGGTCCTCACCTTCCCTTGGCAGCCTATTCACAGGCACAACAGCACTGGGGATCTGTGCTTTCCCAGAGATGTCATATCTCACGGTGCTCGTTCTCGGCAGAGCCTGTTTCCGAAAAGGCAAACGTCTGGCTATTCCTCCTATAAGAAATGTGCCAGCCCTGAAAGCTGTTGCTGGTCCTCACCTTCCCTTGGCAGCCTATTCACAGGCACAACAGCACTGGGGATCTGTGCTTTCCCAGAGATGTCATATCTCACGGTGCTCGTTCTCGGCAGAGCCTGTTTCCGAAAACGCAAACGTCCGGAACCTTCTCCCACAAGGAAGGGGACAGCCCTGAAAGGTGTTGCTGGTCTTCACCTTCCCTTGGCAGCCTATTCACAGGCACAACAGCACTGGGGATCTGTGCTTTCCCAGAGATGTCATATCTCACGGTGCTCGTTCTCGGCAGAGCCTGTTTCCGAAAAGGCAAACGTCTGGCTATTCCTCCTACAAGAAATGTGCCAGCCCTGAAAGCTGTTGCTGGTCCTCACCTTCCCTTGGCAGCCTATTCACAGGCACAATAGCACTGGGGTTCTGTGCTTTCCCAGAGATGTCATATCTCACGGTGCTCATTCTCGGCAGAGCCTGTTTCCTAAAAGGCAAACGTCTGGCTATTCCTCCTACAAGAAATGTGCCAGCCCTGAAATCTGTTGCTGGTCCTCACCTTCCCTTGGCAGCCTATTCACAGGCACAACAGCACTGGGGATCTGTGCTTTCCCAGAGATGTCATATCTCACGGTGCTCGTTCTTGGCAGAGCCTGTTTCCGAAAAGGCAAACGTCCGGATCCTTCTCCCACAAGGAAGGGGACAGCCCTGAAAGATGTTGCTGGTCTTCACCTTCCCTTGGCAGCCTATTCACAGGCACAACAGCACTGGGGATCTGTGCTTTCCCAGAGATGTCATATCTCACGGTGCTCGTTCTCGGCAGAGACTGTTTCAAAAAAAGGCAAACATCTGGCTATTCCTCCTATAAGAAATGTGGCAGCCCTGAAAGCTGTTGCTGGTCCTCACCTTCCCTTGGCAGCCTATTCACAGGCACAACAGCACTGGGGATCTGTGCTTTCCCAGAGATGTCATATCTCACGGTGCTCGTTCTCGGCAGAGCCTGTTTCCGAAAAGGCAAACGTCCGGATCCTTCTCCCACAAGGAAGGGGACAGCCCTGAAAGGTGTTGCTGGTCTTCACCTTCCCTTGGCAGCCTATTCACAGGCACAACAGCACTGGGGATCTGTGCTTTCCCAGAGATGTCATATCTCACGGTGCTCGTTCTCGGCAGAGCCTGTTTCCGAAAAGGCAAACGTCTGGCTATTCCTCCTACAAGAAATGTGCCAGCCCTGAAAGCTGTTGCTGGTCCTCACCTTCCCTTGGCAGCCTATTCACAGGCACAATAGCACTGGGGTTCTGTGCTTTCCCAGAGATGTCATATCTCACGGTGCTCGTTCTCGGCAGAGCCTGTTTCCTAAAAGGCAAACGTCTGGCTATTCCTCCTACAAGAAATGTGCCAGCCCTGAAATCTGTTGCTGGTCCTCACCTTCCCTTGGCAGCCTATTCACAGGCACAACAGCACTGGGGATCTGTGCTTTCCCAGAGATGTCATATCTCACGGTGCTCGTTCTCGGCAGAGCCTGTTTCCTAAAAGGCAAACGTCTGGCTATTCCTCCTACAAGAAATGTGGCAGCCCTGAAAGCTGTTGCTGGTCCTCACCTTCCCTTGGCAGCCTATTCACAGGCACAACAGCACTGGGGATCTGTGCTTTCCCAGAGATGTCATATCTCACGGTGCTCGTTCTCGGCAGAGCCTGTTTCCGAAAAGGCAAACGTCTGGCTATTCCTCCTATAAGAAATGTGCCAGCCCTGAAAGGTGTTGCTGGTCCTCACCTTCCCTTGGCAGTCTATTCACAGGCACAACAGCACTGGGGATCTGTGCTTTCCCAGAGATGTCATATCTCACGGTGCTCGTTCTCGGCAGAGCCTGTTTCCGAAAACGCAAACGTCCGGATCCTTCTCCCACAAGGAAGGGGACAGCCCTGAAAGGTGTTGCTGGTCTTCACCTTCCCTTGGCAGCCTATTCACAGGCACAACAGCACTGGGGATCTGTGCTTTCCCAGAGATGTCATATCTCACGGTGCTCGTTCTCGGCAGAGCCTGTTTCCGAAAACGCAAACGTTCGGATCCTTCTCCCACAAGGAAGGGGACAGCCCTGAAAGGTGTTGCTGGTCTTCACCTTCCCTTGGCAGCCTATTCACAGGCACAACAGCACTGGGGATCTGTGCTTTCCCAGAGATGTCATATCTCACGGTTCTCGTTCTCGGCATAGCCTGTTTCCGAAAACGCAAACGTCTGGCTATTCCTCCTATAAGAAATGTGCCAGCCCTGAAAGCTGTTGCTGGTCTTCACCTTCCCTTGGCAGCCTATTCACAGGCACAACAGCACTGGGGATCTGTGCTTTCCCAGAGATGTCATATCTCACGGTGCTCGTTCTCGGCAGAGCCTGTTTCCTAAAAGGCAAACGTCTGGCTATTCCTCCTACAAGAAATGTGCCAGCCCTGAAATCTGTTGCTGGTCCTCACCTTCCCTTGGCAGCCTATTCACAGGCACAACAGCACTGGGGATCTGTGCTTTCCCAGAGATGTCATATCTCACGGTGCTCGTTCTCGGCAGAGCCTGTTTCCGAAAAGGCAAACGTCTGGCTATTCCTCCTACAAGAAATGTGGCAGCCCTGAAAGCTGTTGCTGGTCCTCACCTTCCCTTGGCAGCCTATTCACAGGCACAACAGCACTGGGGATCTGTGCTTTCCCAGAGATGTCATATCTCACGGTGCTCGTTCTCGGCAGAGCCTGTTTCCGAAAACGCAAACGTCCGGATCCTTCTCCCACAAGGAAGGGGACAGCCCTGAAAGGTGTTGCTGGTCTTCACCTTCCCTTGGCAGCCTATTCACAGGCACAACAGCACTGGGGATCTGTGCTTTCCCAGAGATGTCATATCTCACGGTGCTCGTTCTCGGCAGAGCCTGTTTCCCAAAAGGCAAACGTCTGGCTATTCCTCCTACAAGAAATGTGGCAGCCCTGAAAGCTGTTGCTAGTCCTCACCTTCCCTTGGCAGCCTATTCACAGGCACAACAGCACTGGGGATCTGTGCTTTCCCAGAGATGTCATATCTCACGGTGCTCGTTCTCGGCAGAGCCTGTTTCCTAAAAGGCAAACGTCTGGCTATTCCTCCTACAAGAAATGTGGCAGCCCTGATAGCAGTTGCTGGTCCTCACCTTCCCTTGGCAGCCTATTCACAGGCACAACAGCACTGGGGATCTGTGCTTTCCCAGAGATGTCATATCTCACGGTGCTCGTTCTCGGCAGAGCCTGTTTCCGAAAAGGCAAACGTCTGGCTATTCCTCCTACAAGAAATGTGCCAGCCCTGAAAGCTGTTGCTGGTCCTCACCTTCCCTTGGCAGTCTATTCACAGGCACAACAGCACTGGGGATCTGTGCTTTCCCAGAGATGTCATATCTCACGGTGCTCGTTCTCGGCAGAGCCTGTTTCCTAAAAGGCAAACGTCTGGCTATTCCTCCTACAAGAAATGTGGCAGCCCTGAAAGCTGTTGCTGGTCCTCACCTTCCCTTGGCAGCCTATTCACAGGCACAACAGCACTGGGGATCTGTGCTTTCCCAGAGATGTCATATCTCACGGTGCTCGTTCTCGGCAGAGCCTGTTTCCGAAAAGGCAAACGTCTGGCTATTCCTCCTATAAGAAATGTGCCAGCCCTGAAAGGTGTTGCTGGTCCTCACCTTCCCTTGGCAGTCTATTCACAGGCACAACAGCACTGGGGATCTGTGCTTTCCCAGAGATGTCATATCTCACGGTGCTCGTTCTCGGCAGAGCCTGTTTCCGAAAACGCAAACGTCCGGATCCTTCTCCCACAAGGAAGGGGACAGCCCTGAAAGGTGTTGCTGGTCTTCACCTTCCCTTGGCAGCCTATTCACAGGCACAACAGCACTGGGGATCTGTGCTTTCCCAGAGATGTCATATCTCACGGTGCTCGTTCTCGGCAGAGCCTGTTTCCGAAAACGCAAACGTTCGGATCCTTCTCCCACAAGGAAGGGGACAGCCCTGAAAGGTGTTGCTGGTCTTCACCTTCCCTTGGCAGCCTATTCACAGGCACAACAGCACTGGGGATCTGTGCTTTCCCAGAGATGTCATATCTCACGGTTCTCGTTCTCGGCATAGCCTGTTTCCGAAAACGCAAACGTCTGGCTATTCCTCCTATAAGAAATGTGCCAGCCCTGAAAGCTGTTGCTGGTCTTCACCTTCCCTTGGCAGCCTATTCACAGGCACAACAGCACTGGGGATCTGTGCTTTCCCAGAGATGTCATATCTCACGGTGCTCGTTCTCGGCAGAGCCTGTTTCCTAAAAGGCAAACGTCTGGCTATTCCTCCTACAAGAAATGTGCCAGCCCTGAAATCTGTTGCTGGTCCTCACCTTCCCTTGGCAGCCTATTCACAGGCACAACAGCACTGGGGATCTGTGCTTTCCCAGAGATGTCATATCTCACGGTGCTCGTTCTCGGCAGAGCCTGTTTCCGAAAAGGCAAACGTCTGGCTATTCCTCCTACAAGAAATGTGGCAGCCCTGAAAGCTGTTGCTAGTCCTCACCTTCCCTTGGCAGCCTATTCACAGGCACAACAGCACTGGGGATCTGTGCTTTCCCAGAGATGTCATATCTCACGGTGCTCGTTCTCGGCAGAGCCTGTTTCCGAAAACGCAAACGTCCGGATCCTTCTCCCACAAGGAAGGGGACAGCCCTGAAAGGTGTTGCTGGTCTTCACCTTCCCTTGGCAGCCTATTCACAGGCACAACAGCACTGGGGATCTGTGCTTTCCCAGAGATGTCATATCTCACGGTGCTCGTTCTCGGCAGAGCCTGTTTCCCAAAAGGCAAACGTCTGGCTATTCCTCCTACAAGAAATGTGGCAGCCCTGAAAGCTGTTGCTAGTCCTCACCTTCCCTTGGCAGCCTATTCACAGGCACAACAGCACTGGGGATCTGTGCTTTCCCAGAGATGTCATATCTCACGGTGCTCGTTCTCGGCAGAGCCTGTTTCCTAAAAGGCAAACGTCTGGCTATTCCTCCTACAAGAAATGTGGCAGCCCTGATAGCAGTTGCTGGTCCTCACCTTCCCTTGGCAGCCTATTCACAGGCACAACAGCACTGGGGATCTGTGCTTTCCCAGAGATGTCATATCTCACGGTGCTCGTTCTCGGCAGAGCCTGTTTCCGAAAAGGCAAACGTCTGGCTATTCCTCCTACAAGAAATGTGCCAGCCCTGAAAGCTGTTGCTGGTCCTCACCTTCCCTTGGCAGTCTATTCACAGGCACAACAGCACTGGGGATCTGTGCTTTCCCAGAGATGTCATATCTCACGGTGCTCGTTCTCGGCAGAGCCTGTTTCCGAAAAGGCAAACGTCCGGATCCTTCTCCCACAAGGAAGGGGACAGCCCTGAAAGGTGTTGCTGGTCTTCACCTTCCCTTGGCAGCCTATTCACAGGCACAACAGCACTGGGGATCTGTGCTTTCCCAGAGATGTCATATCTCACGGTGCTCGTTCTCGGCAGAGCCTGTTTCCGAAAACGCAAACGTTCGGATCCTTCTCCCACAAGGAAGGGGACAGCCCTGAAAGGTGTTGCTGGTCTTCACCTTCCCTTGGCAGCCTATTCACAGGCACAACAGCACTGGGGATCTGTGCTTTCCCAGAGATGTCATATCTCACGGTGCTCGTTCTCGGCAGAGCCTGTTTCCGAAAAGGCAAACGTCTGGCTATTCCTCCTACAAGAAATGTGCCAGCCCTGAAAGCTGTTGCTGGTCCTCACCTTCCCTTGGCAGCCTATTCACAGGCACAACAGCACTGGGGTTCTGTGCTTTCCCAGAGATGTCATATCTCACGGTGCTCGTTCTCGGCAGAGCCTGTTTCCTAAAAGTCAAACATCTGGCTATTCCTCCTACAAGAAATGTGCCAGCCCTGAAATCTGTTGCTGGTCCTCACCTTCCCTTGGCAGCCTATTCACAGGCACAACAGCACTGGGGATCTGTGCTTTCCCAGAGATGTCATATCTCACGGTGCTCGTTCTCGGCAGAGCCTGTTTCCTAAAAGGCAAACGTCTGGCTATTCCTCCTACAAGAAATGTGGCAGCCCTGAAAGCTGTTGCTGGTCCTCACCTTCCCTTGGCAGCCTATTCACAGGCACAACAGCACTGGGGATCTGTGCTTTCCCAGAGATGTCATATCTCACGGTGCTCGTTCTCGGCAGAGCCTGTTTCCGAAAAGGCAAACGTCTGGCTATTCCTCCTATAAGAAATGTGCCAGCCCTGAAAGGTGTTGCTGGTCCTCACCTTCCCTTGGCAGTCTATTCACAGGCACAACAGCACTGGGGATCTGTGCTTTCCCAGAGATGTCATATCTCACGGTGCTCGTTCTCGGCAGAGCCTGTTTCCGAAAACGCAAACGTCCGGATCCTTCTCCCACAAGGAAGGGGACAGCCCTGAAAGGTGTTGCTGGTCTTCACCTTCCCTTGGCAGCCTATTCACAGGCACAACAGCACTGGGGATCTGTGCTTTCCCAGAGATGTCATATCTCACGGTTCTCGTTCTCGGCATAGCCTGTTTCCTAAAACGCAAACGTCTGGCTATTCCTCCTATAAGAAATGTGCCAGCCCTGAAAGCTGTTGCTGGTCTTCACCTTCCCTTGGCAGCCTATTCACAGGCACAACAGCACTGGGGATCTGTGCTTTCCCAAAGATGTCATATCTCACGGTGCTCGTTCTCGGCAGAGCCTGTTTCCTAAAAGGCAAACGTCTGGCTATTCCTCCTACAAGAAATGTGCCAGCCCTGAAATCTGTTGCTGGTCCTCACCTTCCCTTGGCAGCCTATTCACAGGCACAACAGCACTGGGGATCTGTGCTTTCCCAGAGATGTCATATCTCACGGTGCTCGTTCTCGGCAGAGCCTGTTTCCGAAAACGCAAACGTCCGGATCCTTCTCCCACAAGGAAGGGGACAGCCCTGAAAGGTGTTGCTGGTCTTCACCTTCCCTTGGCAGCCTATTCACAGGCACAACAGCACTGGGGATCTGTGCTTTCCCAGAGATGTCATATCTCACGGTGCTCGTTCTCGGCAGAGCCTGTTTCCCAAAAGGCAAACGTCTGGCTATTCCTCCTACAAGAAATGTGCCAGCCCTGAAAGCTGTTGCTAGTCCTCACCTTCCCTTGGCAGCCTATTCACAGGCACAACAGCACTGGGGATCTGTGCTTTCCCAGAGATGTCATATCTCACGGTGCTCGTTCTCGGCAGAGCCTGTTTCCGAAAAGGCAAACGTCTGGCTATTCCTCCTATAAGAAATGTGCCAGCCCTGAAAGCTGTTGCTGGTCCTCACCTTCCCTTGGCAGTCTATTCACAGGCACAACAGCACTGGGGATCTGTGCTTTCCCAGAGATGTCATATCTCACGGTGCTCGTTCTCAGCAGAGCCTGTTTCAAAAAAAGGCAAACGTCTGGCTATTCCTCCTATAAGAAATGTGGCAGCCCTGAAAGCTGTTGCTGGTCCTCACCTTCCCTTGGCAGCCTATTCACAGGCACAACAGCACTGGGGATCTGTGCTTTCCCAGAGATGTCATATCTCATGGTGCTCGTTCTCGGCAGAGCCTGTTTCCTAAAAGGCAAACGTCTGGCTATTCCTCCTACAAGAAATGTGCCAGCCCTGAAAGCTGTTGCTGGTCCTCACCTTCCCTTGGCAGTCTATTCACAGGCACAACAGCACTGGGGATCTGTGCTTTCCCAGAGATGTCATATCTCACGGTGCTCGTTCTCGGCAGAGCCTGTTTCCGAAAAGGCAAACGTCCGGATCCTTCTCCCACAAGGAAGGGGACAGCCCTGAAAGGTGTTGCTGGTCTTCACCTTCCCTTGGCAGCCTATTCACAGGCACAACAGCACTGGGGATCTGTGCTTTCCCAGAGATGTCATATCTCACGGTGCTCGTTCTCGGCAGAGCCTGTTTCCGAAAAGGCAAACGTCTGGCTATTCCTCCTACAAGAAATGTGCCAGCCCTGAAAGCTGTTGCTGGTCCTCACCTTCCCTTGGCAGCCTATTCACAGGCACAATAGCACTGGGGTTCTGTGCTTTCCCAGAGATGTCATATCTCACGGTGCTCGTTCTCGGCAGAGCCTGTTTCCTAAAAGGCAAACGTCTGGCTATTCCTCCTACAAGAAATGTGCCAGCCCTGAAATCTGTTGCTGGTCCTCACCTTCCCTTGGCAGCCTATTCACAGGCACAACAGCACTGGGGATCTGTGCTTTCCCAGAGATGTCATATCTCACGGTGCTCGTTCTCGGCAGAGCCTGTTTCCTAAAAGGCAAACGTCTGGCTATTCCTCCTACAAGAAATGTGGCAGCCCTGAAAGCTGTTGCTGGTCCTCACCTTCCCTTGGCAGCCTATTCACAGGCACAACAGCACTGGGGATCTGTGCTTTCCCAGAGATGTCATATCTCACGGTGCTCGTTCTCGGCAGAGCCTGTTTCCGAAAAGGCAAACGTCTGGCTATTCCTCCTATAAGAAATGTGCCAGCCCTGAAAGCTGTTGCTGGTCCTCACCTTCCCTTGGCAGTCTATTCACAGGCACAACAGCACTGGGGATCTGTGCTTTCCCAGAGATGTCATATCTCACGGTGCTCGTTCTCGGCAGAGCCTGTTTCCGAAAACGCAAACGTCCGGATCCTTCTCCCACAAGGAAGGGGACAGCCCTGAAAGGTGTTGCTGGTCTTCACCTTCCCTTGGCAGCCTATTCACAGGCACAACAGCACTGGGGATCTGTGCTTTCCCAGAGATGTCATATCTCACGGTGCTCGTTCTCGGCAGAGCCTGTTTCCGAAAACGCAAACGTTCGGATCCTTCTCCCACAAGGAAGGGGACAGCCCTGAAAGGTGTTGCTGGTCTTCACCTTCCCTTGGCAGCCTATTCACAGGCACAACAGCACTGGGGATCTGTGCTTTCCCAGAGATGTCATATCTCACGGTTCTCGTTCTCGGCATAGCCTGTTTCCGAAAACGCAAACGTCTGGCTATTCCTCCTATAAGAAATGTGCCAGCCCTGAAAGGTGTTGCTGGTCTTCACCTTCCCTTGGCAGCCTATTCACAGGCACAACAGCACTGGGGATCTGTGCTTTCCCAAAGATGTCATATCTCACGGTGCTCGTTCTCGGCAGAGCCTGTTTCCTAAAAGGCAAACGTCTGGCTATTCCTCCTACAAGAAATGTGCCAGCCCTGAAATCTGTTGCTGGTCCTCACCTTCCCTTGGCAGCCTATTCACAGGCACAACAGCACTGGGGATCTGTGCTTTCCCAGAGATGTCATATCTCACGGTGCTCGTTCTCGGCAGAGCCTGTTTCCGAAAACGCATACGTCCGGATCCTTCTCCCACAAGGAAGGGGACAGCCCTGAAAGGTGTTGCTGGTCTTCACCTTCCCTTGGCAGCCTATTCACAGGCACAACAGCACTGGGGATCTGTGCTTTCCCAGAGATGTCATATCTCACGGTGCTCGTTCTCGGCAGAGCCTGTTTCCCAAAAGGCAAACGTCTGGCTATTCCTCCTACAAGAAATGTGCCAGCCCTGAAAGCTGTTGCTAGTCCTCACCTTCCCTTGGCAGCCTATTCACAGGCACAACAGCACTGGGGATCTGTGCTTTCCCAGAGATGTCATATCTCACGGTGCTCGTTCTCGGCAGAGCCTGTTTCCGAAAAGGCAAACGTCTGGCTATTCCTCCTATAAGAAATGTGCCAGCCCTGAAAGCTGTTGCTGGTCCTCACCTTCCCTTGGCAGTCTATTCACAGGCACAACAGCACTGGGGATCTGTGCTTTCCCAGAGATGTCATATCTCACGGTGCTCGTTCTCAGCAGAGCCTGTTTCAAAAAAAGGCAAACGTCTGGCTATTCCTCCTATAAGAAATGTGGCAGCCCTGAAAGCTGTTGCTGGTCCTCACCTTCCCTTGGCAGCCTATTCACAGGCACAACAGCACTGGGGTTCTGTGCTTTCCCAGAGATGTCATATCTCATGGTGCTCGTTCTCGGCAGAGCCTGTTTCCTAAAAGGCAAACGTCTGGCTATTCCTCCTACAAGAAATGTGCCAGCCCTGAAAGCTGTTGCTGGTCCTCACCTTCCCTTGGCAGTCTATTCACAGGCACAACAGCACTGGGGATCTGTGCTTTCCCAGAGATGTCATATCTCACGGTGCTCGTTCTCGGCAGAGCCTGTTTCCGAAAAGGCAAACGTCCGGATCCTTCTCCCACAAGGAAGGGGACAGCCCTGAAAGGTGTTGCTGGTCTTCACCTTCCCTTGGCAGCCTATTCACAGGCACAACAGCACTGGGGATCTGTGCTTTCCCAGAGATGTCATAT